>NC_134365.1:106977052-107280504 GCF_035582795.1 Mycteria americana | reverse complement strand
TTATATACATGTATATACATTATACATATCAAAGGTCGTTTTTTCTTTTTTTGTTGATGAGAAGTTGAAGAACAGAGAGGCTGTAACTAGCCAAAGTGTACATATAAAAATCAAAATATTAGCCTGCCCAGTTCTAAGAGTCCAATGCCACCCTGTTGATTCTCCCTAAAATATGCAAGAGGATGGCACTGTCCCAGACGAATTACGGCTTGGTGTTCTCCACAGGAGCTCACTGCCAGATGCTGTGTCCCTCCACCGCCAGTCAGCATGCAGGAATCGTAGTGCTTAGAGAGGCCAGCTATGTGAATTGAGTTGTGGTAGTTCTCTGATGAGGTCTGTATTTTCTGCCTGAAAGTCAACACAGAGCACTTTCACTAACAGATCCTAGCTGCATATGTAGGAAAAATCCAAAGGGACAACGCCCTCTGTGATAGCTCCCAACCCTTGAACTTGCTCCACTGACGACCTGCCATAGCCCTAAAGGCCAGCAGACTGCGTCTCTGCCACACTCAGACACCAAAAGTCTGAAGTCACTGATCATCACAGGGAGCATATGCCCTTGTACTGAAGGAAAGGGATCGGAGGAGCTTTGTTTCAAGGAGAGAGAGTGAGAATTTTTTTGATAGACAGACAGCTTTCTTACATCATTCAGTGTTGTTTTGTTACTTTGAAGTAAGAAGGAGAGTTTCTATGGAGTAAAAGTAACCTTAGACTAAAATGGCTGAAATGGTTTTATATGAGTAGGTCTCTGGCAGCTTTGCTTTGTAGTAGGCTATGCAAAGAGTATGAAGGTTAGAGAAGAGGACAGAAAGAATATTAACATTGAAATTAATAATTTTATGAGTTTTACAGAAGGGCTTGGGCTGTAATGATAGTATGCTCTGTGATATGCAGTACCTACTGAAAGTCATAGTTAATGGTTAAGAATAGATAATATTTAGCATTTATATAGTGCTCCACAGCTTCAAAGAACTATGCAAACATAAATTAATTAATCCTTAGGATTTTAAGATCTCTATTTAGATAGGTAGATTCCTCTTAGAAAGTTCTGTGTAAGACAGATGATTACATCTACTTACAAAATAGGACAAACAACAGCAATAATATCACTGGCTTTGTGAATTAGTTAGGCACCATTATCTCTCCTGCTGATGGAAAAGCTGAGGTTTAACTATCAGGAAATTTCTGTGAGGCATGTCAATGACAGAGCTGAAATTAAATTTTAGGAATGGCCTATCTTTTGACTCTTATTTTCTTTCTGCTAAGTAAATCTAAGGAACAAGATGGTTTAGTGATGCGAGATAGACAAATACCTTTAAATTAAAAAGTTCACAGTCATTATATTTCTGTTCTCATAACATTTCCATCACAATAGTGTAGTTTGGTGATATTTGTTTGAAGCCTACGGCATAAGTAATTCTGGGGTATGGGAAAAGATATGGGACAAACATTCATCGTAATATGGTCAGATTCTGACCACTGTCAAAGAACAGACCAATTTCACAGCACCTATTATTTTATCTCTTTGGCACTTTTTAAAAGCTCTTTTCTTATTACCCATCTTCTCAGCTTTTCAAATACAGCTAACACATATGGCTGCAATAAAGTCTGACGTGATGCAGAGATGTCCACCAGAGTCTGCAGAGATCCTGTAATAACATTGATCCCACTTAGGAGTTAACTCAGAGGCCTGATGATAATTAAAAATGTCAACATCATTAAATATTTCATTTCTCAAATACGAACGAAGAGGTTGACTCACATATTTGCATAATTTACATAACAGCCATCTAATTTTGGTGATTGAATTGATGACACCTGGGATGTCTAAGCTTTTGGGTTTTTTCTCTCTAGCCCACAAAGAATCAGACACAGAGAACTTTTCAGATCCTACCAGTTTATTGAAGCTCCACTAAGGGTATTCAAATCTAAAAATCTGAGAGAACACATAGAATCTTCTTGTGGTTATTCACATCATTCGTTTTAAGTATGATGGCAGCTGATACGGATGGAGCACAGAGAGCTTTTCTCACTTTATTGTTGTCACCTGACTCCTGCTAGGAAGATAAATTACAATGTTGCCAGTCAAAAATATTTTAATATTAATTTTTCCCTCTCAGGTGGGACTAAATGGTATTACAGCATTGCATCAATTATCTTATTACAACCTAGCTTTTAAGAACAGTAAACTGGGTTTTCAAAAATGAACTCATTTCAATAGAAACAAACTATCATTAACAGTGCAGACTGGTAACTTCCTGTTTTACGTTATTGCATCACTAATTTGTGGAAAAATGTCCCATTTGTAAACCAGAAACAGCCAAGGAGTAGAGCCAAGAAGACTCTTCATAGTGTAGGTAGCTTAACTCCATTCTGAACCTTTTGACGCATAATTTAAAATACTAAATCTTACAAGGTTTGCATTATAAATGTGTTTCTGGTGTTGCCAGCTGTGGTTTTGAGGTGGGGTTTTTTTGCATTTTATTTTTGCATGAATATTATAATATAAAGACCAAGAATTTTGTTAATAGGTAGTAAATTGCTTTGCTACAGTAGCTGTAAAAAATTAAAACCCCAAATGGCCTAGGATAAAATCTTGACTCGTGGGAAATTCAGCTGTCATGGGACAAGAGGGGAGGTCTTCTCATGAATTAATAAATAGCTTAAATAGTAGGATTAAGTGATCAGCTTCAACAAAAGTAGAGGTTTAACAGTGGAATCCCTCAGGGAGCTCTGCTGGGATATCTACTGCTCAACATAAATGATCTAGAAAAGGAAGTGAATAATGAGGTGACTAAGTGTTCTGATGATACAGAATTCTTCAAAATAATAACGATGAAAACTGACTGCTAAGAGTTGCAGTGGATTTCAGGGTACCGATCAATTACAGGACAAGGAACAAATGAACATTACTGTTGATAAATGTAAGGTAATGTACACAGGGGAAAAAGCTCATCATTAGAAATACACAGTGATGGTCACTAAACAAGCTGTTATCATTCAGAAGAGATATTTAATTGTCATTGCCCATAATCCTAGGAAAGCATTACTAGCCTGATACTCAGTGACCATCAAAGACTAAGTAGAAAGATAAGAAAAAAGCAGCTAAGAAAAAGAACAGAGAGTAAAAGAGACCATCATGAGGGCATTGCATACAGTCATGGCATAGTCACATCCTGCATTACCAATTCATTCCAGTCTCCTCAACTAAAAACCAAGACTGCTAAAAAAGCAAGGTAAAGAAAAAGAAAGGTACGGATTGCTTTCAATACTACACAGACCCTGACACGTTAGCTTGGCAAAGTGAACTCTTAAGTATTTAAAATCATGAACAGAGAATAAAGAATGATTATTTATGGTTTTTTTCATGACAGAATTAAGAAACATAAAGTTAGTAGAGAGAAGCGTTAAAACAAAAGTACAATGAATATCTTTTTCAGCACAATGAATATCTTGTGGAGTTCACGTTGTGGAGTTCATTGCAATACAATGCTTTGGATCTGAAATGGGTTTGATATCAGACTAGCCTGCATCACGGAAAAGAGGCTCTGAGAGGCTACTTTTACAATGCTACATTACAGCCTCTAGCTCAGATGCAGGGTGAGGAAAGGCAGAAGAAAAACCCGGAGAGGTGCCACTCTGTCCTGTCTCATGTGTCAGAAGCAGAAAGATTGGCTAGATGAAAGTTTCAGTCAGAGTGTTTTTATGATCTTGGGCAGTTTATTCCTTGTTATTGCACTTCTGCTTCTCATCTGTGAAATGGGGCTAAAAATACATACCACCCTTACTTTGGAAACATGTTATGATTTGAGATTTTCTGTAATGTCCTTAAAGATGCTTAAGGTACACAGGTTGCAGGCTCTAGTTTTGATTGCAAAAATACTCTGACATTTGCTTATGATTAAATGATTTAAAATGTCTTCTAAATAATGTGGAGACAGTTTCATGTAGTTATAGTGACTTCTAAAGAGGAATGACATTGGGTGGAAATTGTATTGGCTCGTTCATTCTCCACTTCATCATTTGTATTTATTGAGGGGAGGGCTGCTAATGCTCTCTTTGGGCCAGTCTCTGGCTACATATGGAGAAATCTATAAAATCACAATTCAACTACATTTTAATATAAACAAATGGCTAGCATTCTGCTATCCCCAGGACAATTTAACTCAAGTGTTTTTCAGACCTCTGTTTCCCTGTCCTTAGCAGAGATGTAATGGATCCTGATCACAGTCTCAAAGACACTCTTTGGTGCTGGAACAACTGTAACATTTTCTGCTGCCTCTTTTTGCAGCAATTGCTCAAATACTAAGTCCGCCGAGTGCTCTTTTCTGACTTGCCTGCTAATGAAGGAGGTGGAGAAAGATGCCATAGTGTCTATTACTTTGCATGCAAGAACCACTTTCAAGTGAGTGGTGCCTTGACCTGTGAAAGTAAGATGTCCGTATTCCCTGTAAAAAGTGATTGCTGCAATCTTGTTCACATGTATTCATCTCTGTTAAACATTCTGCTTGTTCTGGAATTTACTCTCTAGGTAGCTTGAAGGCCATTGAACAAAGAGTTTTCCTAATATATCATAATTACACAAACACCTGTGCCGAGCAACCTTGTACTGAGCTACTAAAAATTTTTTCAGGGGTTCAACAATGCTCAACACTCCTCAGCTGTGATTTGATGGTTTAATGGCTGAGCGTATGGTACAATGAAGTGCAGATGGGAATTCTAGATCAAAGACTTTTAAAGAAAAAAGTGCCCAGATACACTTGTAGCACATTATTGATTTTGATATAGTTGTACAACTTGTACGCTTTGCAACATAAAACTGCTTCTCTTCACTGTAAGGGCAAAACAAGAACTATACAGAGGGTCATTTGCAGGTGTTCACTTCAGAACAGATTATATAAAAAACTTAATGGATTATTTATTTGACTCAATATATAAATGCCACTTTCCACAGTACTGTGTACAAAGTGTCTTTTTAGAGATTTTATTTCCTTTTCGAGATTGCTCAGCTGGCTTTTGGAACTCATAAAATCTTGCTTGGAGTCATGCAAACTTTAGAGTCTCCAAATCTCAAAGCTATTCTTTACTAAACATGTTCCTAGTAGCACACTCTTTTGTGAAGTCATCTTTGAAAAAATAAATATTCAACACTGAATTTGAAAGTTCATCACAGTGATTTTTCAGAATGTCTTGAATGATTCACTCTGTCTTCAGCCACCAAATACAGTTGATTTTTAGATGGGCAGTAACTCTTTCCCCACCTCTGAACTTCTTTCTAAAGCTTGCTAGGATTTTCAACAGCTTAACAAATTAGTATATTCTCAATTTTTCTCACATCAATATTATCTGGTATCATCAGCACACATAATTCAAACTCTTTTAAAGATATTAATACATGAGATCTCTTTCTCTTCACCCCAATTTACAGCATCTTTTTTTCTTTTTAGTGTGGTTCAAACTGCCTGAAAATCTAAGTCTACTAATGAGTTTATACATTGGGATTATTTAAAGAAATAGATCTTTCAATTTAACATCAATGTCTTTTTTTTTCAGAACAATGTTAGTACTGGAAGTCAGAACCTTCAAATTTCTTGCAACATTAAAGCAACTAAAATCTAGTATATTGACATATAGTTACTGACCTGAACTTGGGGTGGAATTAGAGATTCCACTTTCTTTTAAATGTTATAAAGCACAACAAAAGTTATATTTCTACATTCAATCATATTAAAATTTGTGTGAGAATATGTATAATTATAAGAGAAATCATAGGAATGGTCAAAGGAATCAGACCATCCTGCCCTGAACTCTCTCTCCAGCAGTGGCCACACGTGGATTCCTCCAGAATAAAAGGCCAAAAACTGAGTGATACTTTTCCAGGTTACTCTTACAACTTCCAACAGCACAAAGGATTCCTAATGCTGAGATGGTCCCTTTGTACTTAGCAGCTTTCATGTGATTTTTCTCCCCCAGATTTGTCCAGTTTCTTTTTGAATCCATGTAAACATTTAGTGTTCATTTTTAGAAAAGTATGTGTAATTACAGAGACTAGAGGTTTGGCTTAATTTTCTCTGTCTTGGTTTTTAATCTGTTTAGTAAACAATCTGCCTACTACAAAGCATGGGGATAGAGAATATCATTGAAAAACCCCAAGCTGTTAAACCATGAGCCTGACAAGGGATTAATTCCTTAAAAAATTGCCTAAGGGTTGCAGAGGATTTTAACAGTTGGGAATTAAAGAATGATGGAGTGGTTGCAGCTCAGCCATGATCTACTTTGTCCTAGGATGTGACTTGCGCAGAACAAACAGCAGTCAGAGAAGGGTGATACTAAGCTAAAGAGGCTTCCTTCTTTAAAAAGTTTCATGATGTTTTCTTCTAGAGCTTCAGATCTTTTCTTCTAGAGCTTCAGATCTCACAGAAGGTCAACCTTTCAACTGAAGTCAGCAAAATATAAGCAAAATATTTCCTTCATGTACTCACTACGCTTAATAATGACAGGTTTTGTACATACATGTGGAGGAAATGGAGAAGGCACTTTTGTCCTCTTTGTCCTACGTGTTTTCACAATTCCTTTTAGTTTTAGTATCCTCTCATGCATTCAGTTTTATTGTTCTCTGTGTACTTTACTCTTCATTGAAGTATTCAGTGACTGTTTTAGATTACTATATAGACACAAACCCCCTTGTAATATCTTTCATAATTCTCAAAAACATGTTCTGCAAACTTAAAATTTTACCAGTAGAGCTGCTTAAAAGACACCTGTTGACATTTGTTGAGTAAAAACATTGATAAAAGGTTACTAAGGTATAGCATTTATACTCGGTCGCCACATATTTTCCACTTTTTTCAGTTTTAATTTGTTTGCACACATAGTGCATTTCCCATGTCTTCCTCTATGTGTGTATACAGACACCTATTGAGACATAAAGTCTGAGATAAATAACATCAATCACAGTGGTATCTAACAAGAAGACTAAGCAATTCTCAGTATTAGGATTTGGTTTACATTTTTTAAAGATGCAAGTATGTAACCAAAAGGGGTTACGTTTTCAAATGTAGATTTGCAAAGCACAAAATGACTGTGTACTAGAAATGTTATGATGTTGATCTACAAATTATATCCTTTCAAAATTAATATAGCAGTTACCAAATTTATCTGACATTTAATTTTTTTGAAATGTGGGGGGTTTACCTCTTTTAGTCTCATATTAGCTACTTAGCAGTGTTTACTTGTTATCTCTGAGGTAAAAAAGGTTTTCTGGATGATCATTGTGAAGCTTCCTCTTAGTTGTGCATTCTCAGAGCACCCTGTGAGTATAAATTTTAAAACACTCTTAGACAATACTCTTTACATTCATAAATGCACACATACACATTCACATGTGTACTTGGAACTGTTGATTCATTTGAGATATAATCAGGTGTTGCAACTATTCCTTTATTAACGTTTCACCAACAGTTATAGTGAGAAGTTCTCTTTTATTTCTTAATAGTCCATGTTCTTTCTTCTTCAAAAGCAACTTTAAAAAATAATTCAGTTGCTTAGACACTTTAGAATCCTTATTTATTTCATTTTTAAAATTCATTTATGGAGGTAGCTACTATGATTTTATAAGGATTGGGGTTATATACAACCCCATGGTCAGCTTTCTATACATACACATCTATATATAGTCAGCTTAGTCAGCTTGAATTTTTTTTTTTTTTTTTTGCTACTCCTATGCTCTTCCTGAAAGACTTAATTGGCTCTGGAAATACTTGTAAAGTTTACTTCCCAACATGTCCATTTACAGTACCCTCAAATCTCTGAGCAGTCCATCACAAAGCCAAATTGGCCATCTCTCCCATAGTATACAGCCTGCCTTGGCTATCTTATACCAGCATGTATTCTAAAATGTTTGAATAAAATCATAAGAAGATTACACTTGGCAGAAATCAATAGGAATTTTACACTGTCACATCTCTACTATGTATGTGACTTAAGATCTTTTATTCTTCTTGGACACAAATATCCTAAAGAAAGTTTCCAAGAATCATTTAAATGAATGGACATAATTTGATTCCTCATTTAATTTTTGTTCAATTTATGAGTTTCCATCACATGGAAAATACATTTTTCTTCTGGAAGAATTCTAATTCAGATACTCCATTTCCAGTTTCACATTATTCTGTAGTAAGATATGTACACCTGGGAACTGCCATTTGCATTAGTATATCTTTTTTCCTTAAAATTCCAGATCTCTTTGAACATATTTCTCCTTGAAGATTTCTTCTTCCTCTCCGGTTGCAACTATGTGACTCTCAAAAGAGATAAGTGATAAAGTTTGAAGAATCTGCACATGGTGTAAAAGACTTAATGAAAAGTTATTAATCCAGAATAATCTGTAGCATTCAGGAACAGAAATATTCTTCAATTGTATAACTCTCAAAGTGAGATATTTTCAATACCATTAAGTAATTTTCTTTGTTTATTTGACCTACACTGTGAATTGGTCTTATGTCAGCATCAGCAGTATATGCTCACATAGTACACTAAAGAGGTGACATTTCCTTACAATAGTAAAACTGTTTTGGTTTTTGGGGGTTGGAAGGGTATTGTTTGTTTGTTTGTTTTGAAACAATGACATAATTAATACACTGAAATGAAAAAGATCTGTTAAATTTTGAAAACTTCAGTTCATCAGCTTGGTCTTGACTGGAAGGCAATTATTGAGACAGACTTCTCCTGTCATTGAGAGATTGCCCACAAACTAATTCGCGTGTAACCTGTAATTAGATTATAAAAGAAGCAAGTTCTTGTGCTGTCATCAGGATTTTCTGAGCAAGAATCCTTCACTTTGTCCCTGATAGCGGTCTAGGTTTTTAGGGACAGTCACTTTGTGTTGCTTATTCATGGGAAAAAAAATATAATTACTTATTAAGGATATTGCCAGACTTAACTAATGTTTATGACACTCTGAAATTTTCAAATGGAAGGAGCTATAAAAAATGAAGAATATTATAGATGTAAAAGTGCTGGTGGACATTGTTTCTTTTTTGATGTTAAATGGTAGGCCTTTCTAACCTGACTGAAGGAAGGTGATGAAGCTATTAGCAGCAGATGGGAAGAGACAGACAATAGTATGTAGAGGTAGTACAGCTTGTGCTGCAAGCTTGCAGCACAGTTTGTTTCACTGGGGGCCAAACAGGTCTCTTCTGCATCTAAAAGCTCTTCAGCCCTTTTGTTGCAATGTGCCAGATCTCCAAGAAAAAGAGATTGCCTAGAAAGAAATACGCAATGGTGTGGGAGAAGCAGACACAGGTCAAATAGACAAAGATGAGGAGGACATCTGGATGACTTAACTCTTCTGTAGTGAGAATAACCCAAAGACACCAGCTAATTGCTTTTGGGTAATTTGAATTTATAAATTTTCTCAAAACAAAACATTTCTGGCCTCCTTGAAAACAGCATAAAGGTAAAAATTAATACAAATTCAAGTACAGGGGTAGAAAACTGGAGAAATCAGTGAAAAAAAAGTGTATTACAAGTTTTGTGGCCACAAAAATATCCTTTGACCATCATTATCTTCTGAATCCCAAACATGGGCTTAAATTTAGTATCAATTTTTGCAAACTTTAATCATGCTTTAGCATCTCAAATTTCATACCAACAGAGCTTGACTAGAAAAAAATAAAAGTACTACAGGAAACAAATAGTATGTACCTAACAGTCTTGCATAACTTGGCAGACATTTGTGTAAATCAGATATATTGAACACAAACTTTGATTCATTTCTCATGAGGAGGTATATGCAAAATTAAATAATTTGATCTCATTAAAAGCATTATGCCACAATAAAAATATATACCCAGTTCATATTTCAACAGGTAATAAAATCCTTCTTACATAGTCTGCTCTGAAACTAGAATAAGTTTAGCAACTTAAATTGATATAAATATCCTTGCTGAATCACTCTTAAAACATTACTAACTCTCATTCAAGGGTTTAAACGTATTCTGACTTTAACACACATTCTCCACTGCACCATTTCAGGTCATGATACTCTGATTTACTCCATTTCTGTAAGCAATGTTTAGGCAAGCAGAATGAAAAATAAGATAAGTTATCCTCTCATAAGATGCATTTCAGGAGACAGAAGAACTGGAACAGATCACATGCATGACTATCTAGGGAAAACAGGAAAAAGGTTTATTCTAAGCAAAATTTTAGCCAACAAACTAAGTTTACCACTTTGGCATAAGTCAGACTTTCTGCAGGGAGTCCTTGTATTTAAGACCACTAGAATTAAACAGTACAATTAACAACCTGATAAATAGAGGTTACTTTTTCAGTGACCTTTGACATATGTAATCAGGAAGCAGAACAATTGATTTTAGAGGGGTTTTATATTTATGAAACAGCTACATTCATTTTTTAATTAACTATTATACAACTGTTTAAAGTTACTGAGAAAGAACATGGGAAAAATTCAATCTATACAATAATTATGTTAACAGCTCTTCTATTTCTAAACTGTAGATCATAATTATTAAAATAATGATTACTTTATTAATTGTTAATTGCTGCTAAATTACTAAGCAATTAATAAATAACTATTTTTAATAATTATCATTAGTAATTAAAATATTAAATACTTATGTAAATGTGTTTTGTTTCTTTTCCACACCTTTGCTAGACTGTATCACAGTGGAATAACTCCTTGTAGAGAATCAAAGGAGCAAATTACAAGTTCTAAACAGGATGAGATGATTGTGAGGAAACATCAAATAGCAGATAGCGTATGTTTGCATTTCTTAACTTAAAATTTTTTAAAAAGTTTAGCTTTTGGATTTTTTAAATTATTCTGAAACACCTAATTAATCTGCACCATTTTTCACTCATTGATTTGAAAACACCAAGGAAAATATAATTCTCTTTGTAGAAGTGAGGAAAATGTGGGATGGTGTAAGATGGATTTGCTGAACAACACATAGTTTGGGAGGAGAAACAACCAAATAGCACCACGAGTACTAGTTCAGAATTTTGTATTTTAGAGTATATTGCCTCTTCCAATAAAGTACTATTTTCTTTTCCGTGGAAGATTTGTTATTTGGGAACTGCATTATATTTTACTGAACTGTGACCATGGTTCAAATTAAACATTATTTAAAAGAGATTATGTTGTACTGAAAGGAGCTTAAAATGCAATTTTCAGTTTTGGGGTTTTTTTGTTATTGTTGTTTTGGTTTTGTGCTTGTTTGTTCACAGGTCTAAAAATTCATTAGAACCAAATACGTGCTTAAGTGACTAAGGTATATCTGCCTGCAGATATGGCAAATGGAAAGCTATAAAGACTGGAAATTATGATGAATAGGCTTCTAAGCAATGACATATAAATCTCTTATGAGTGAATGGTATCTTTAGCAGTTACTAAGAGGTAGATCTTGGAGACAGCCTTCTAGTAATAAGTAAAACTTAATAAGAAAAGTTATTCATGTGGCTCATATCCCTGTATTTAGGCATCACAGTCAAAATAAATTTATGTTTAAAATTATTTACTAAATGACCTATACATAGCACAGTTCAGTGTGCTCTGCTTCTATGATCAAGAAGGTGAAAAATTCTTAAAAACTGAATTATATAAAGCAACTACTTATCTTTCCTTGTAACTGTAAGCACAATAAACAACCATTATCTTCCTTCATTAACATGTTAATATTATTTACTAGTTCTATGTATCACTACACAAAAATAATGGTGGGTTTATATTGTTTTGTTAGTGCAATGTTTATTCCCTATATCTTGAGTTACAATATCTAAATATATTTTGGCAGTATATTGTATTTCATCTATGCAGTAAAGGCACTTTATTGAAAGCATATATAAACTTTATTTCTTTTGTTGATTATGGCTTTAGAAATAGTTGAAATAAAACTTGGAACCTGAATTTTAGTTGTGTATGCACAGTCCTTCCATTACTTTCCTTTCTATTTCAACATTTTCACTTGTTCAATTTACTACAGGAGACAGATGGGATGAGACAATGCTAAGGCAAAAAGAAAGGAAGAAAATTGAAATTAATTAAACAACAGTTCATTGTCTATTAAGCAACTACAACTGGGCATGTTTTATTTCAAAGCAAATTTTTAGTTTCTTTGCAAAGGGTTACAATCATTCAATAGCAGGAAGTTAACACAGAAGGAATCTAGATGCAGTTTAACCTATGAAGACTTAAACTATTCATACTGCCAAACAAATCTGTGTTTATAAGCAACACTTCTAAAATTCTCTTGCTGACGTTCATAAGGAGTCACAGGATGAAAATGTAAACCTTCAGGTGTGTCAAAGGTCCTCTAAGCAATGATGTAATGTCGGACTGCATTTTCAAACTAAGTCTATTTGTTTAACCCTTACAATTTAAACCTGCTAGAGCTATGTAATTTCATAGAAGTAAAATACATGAGAATTTTTCAATTTAGGCAATTTGATTCATACAGTAGTAGTATTTACTTCCACTGAAATATAGTCACCCTTGGTATTTTAACTTCTTTAATATTTTTGCTAATTCAGGAATCAGTTATTACACAATTTATCAGTCATGATTAAGATTTTCAAAGCTACCGAGGAGATTTAGTCACATTTAGTTCCCTTCCATTGAGAAGGTGAATGTCTGAAATACCTTAAATAGCATTAAAAAAAACCAAAACAAAACAGAAAAACAAACAAAAAAGCAACACTTCATTTATATATGCAATAGTCCAAACAAAAAAAAGCAACCAGAGGCAGACTATCACATTCTCGTATGCACTTTCATGTGTAAGTGTGTGTATATTTGTACACACACATTCCTTTTCTATACAGTTGTATTTATTTTAATGATATAAAGGATTACTTACTACCTACTATATTACATTCCTGAATAGTTGGGTTATTTTTCAATGAAACCTTTCAATGGTATGCACAGAGAGCAAGTATAAATGGTTATTGTATTACTGAAGTAAGGTTCAGCTTTTGAGTGTTGAAGTGAAACAAAGCTGGACTCTTTCTAATAAAGACATGAACTGGAGTTGGCAAATCAGCAGCAGTTTTATGGCTAGGTGTGTAGCTGTGAGGCCTCAGGTACTACTATATTACAATTGCACTTTTAAAGTATTGATTTGTGAATTACTTTGAACATATCATCATCATAACAAAGTGGAGTTTGACTATCATGTGAATAAGTGGTGTCTGTAACAAAATCAATAAGAACACTGTGAGTTTCATTTTGCATGATTTATTTTTGCAGTACTATCAGCAATTGTTCAAACACTATAGTTTCCAGAAGGGCCACTTACAGTAAGGACAACTAGCTATGCTGCCGTGAACAAATAGTGACTGTATTTGACTCTCCAACTCAAAAAGCAATTATTCTAATGAATTAGTCTAAATGCGGAACAATGAAATTAGACTAAATGATGAGAATAAACAGAAAATTAATGACTTGTAATCTGCTATGGCAAAATAAAAACTGACTGATAAAATATGTATAATTTTACATATAAATGGCATATACTTTCTATATATACACATGATACATACACAAAACATTTGTGTACAGCTATAACAATAAAATTTAATATAAATTGGGCTAAAAATATTTTACTTCTTCTTCAAGTATTTTCACAGGTTAAAAAAAAATCTTATTCCTCACTAGGATAAAATCAAGACATTTTCACAAAGAAAATTTGCAGAGAACCCCATCCTAGATTAGCTTTAAATTTAGGATGTGCACCAAAAATATAGGCAGTAAACAATTACGTTCATCTCCCCTAAATTTAACCATCAAAATAAGACATATAATCTAAGCTACTTGGCCAGACTTCTGGTTTTGAGCAGAAAGACAGTGTGTTTGCACACTTCTCCCCATCCTTCAGGTTTGGAGAACTACCTCTCTCCCCTGATTAATAAAGGAACTCAAATTTCACCATTTTACTTCTTACATAGGCTTTACTTCTTCAGGTTTCTTATTTCCATTTTTCCTCATCATGAATTTCAGGGACATTCCTCAAATTTTAATTACAGTAAGCTTGATCTTGTAGGTCATTAAAAATACTGTCTCTGGAAAAATTGCTTCTGAACCTTTCAGATAAGCCAGAGGGATCAATGATTCTTACTGTAAGTATGGACTGTGTGACTGGATACTCAGTTTTATACATATCTTCAATTCTCATTTTCCATGTTTTCATTAATGAGCCAAGATTCAGTGTGTTAGCCAGAATATTGTTACTTTGCATGCACTGTTTTGAAATATCTGAAAGTACAATCATAGACTGCTGTTGTATAGAAATTTGGAGAATTATATCTGCCCATTTCTTGAGACCATCCCTGCATCCCAGTTTACATTTAGTTTCCACATATTACTGCTTATATAGTATTTAGAACATTTTATGGATGCCAGAACCAGTATGCAAATAAAACAACACCTTCCTTTTTTTCTTTAACAGTGTTTCAAACAATTTTTTTCTTTTTCCTAAATTACTTGAAGAGAGCACTATGAGATGAAATGAACATTGGTGCGCAAAACTGTGTTTCAAGAAAGCAATAAAAGTGAACTTACAATAACAATCCTACAACAAATTTCCAATCAATAAACCACTTTTCTTCCAAGTAAGCATTAGCATTAAACTGGCAGAACCTCTATAGTTTTTATTATAACTATAACCCTTTTAACTAAGGTTTATTATTTGTTCTCAGTTGACCATTTCTTCATCCATGTCAGGGGAGACATTTTAGTGTGACCAGAAAATATCTCATATACAACAAATATTGAATAAGAGAAGCTTTAGATGCAGAAGAGAAGCTTCTGTGTCAAAATACTCAGCTTTTCAGTGGAACAGATTCATTGGTATAATTTTTTTTTCTAATGTGACAGTTATCTAGTAAAGTCATTGGATTTTAGGTCAAAGTTGTAGCTACAAGTTTTTAATTTCTCAGCAACTCATTGTGATAGGTTGAAGGAATCACACACAGCAGTACTTTTGGGAAACTGATTTGCTTCAGTCTTCATTTGTCACAGGTGTAATGAAGTTTTCCACACAGAAAGCAAGGAGACCTTTTACCCTAAAAATCTATCGAAGACAACTTCTACAGGTAGTAACTGGTGTGCAAAAATGTGTTTAACCACCTGTTCATGGTCAGCATATACAAACATAACTTAGGGAACCCCCCTTGTAGATTAAAACATACTTCAACTGTACCATAAAGTGGGGAGGGGAATATGTGAATGCAATAAAATGTGGTTTGAGTGAATTTCACAACATGTAGAACTAAAGCACATGAATACAAAATAATCAGATAAAATGGGGGGAAAATACTGATGGCAAAGAGTAATCTAGAACAGAACAGAATAGTTGAGGTGGAAGGGACGCACAACGATCATCTAGTCCAACTGCCTGACCACTTCAGGGCTGACCAAAACCTAAAGCATGTTATTAAGGGCATTGTCCAAATGCCTCTTAAACACTGACAGGCTTGAGGCATCGACCACCTCTCCAGGAAGCCTGTTCCAGTGTTTGACCACCCTCTCGGTAAAGAAATGCTTCCTAATGTCCAGTCTAAACCTCACCTGGTGCAGCTTTGAACCATTCTGAACCATTTTCACCAAAGCCTCCCAGGCGAGGGGCTCTGAGACAGAGGACCACGTCAGGGGACCGTTGCTGGATCGGCTAAACTGCGGCAAAACCACGCAGGGAAGGGAGAAAAAAGGGCACGGAGAGAGAGGGCTACCGCAGCCATGGCCCGGCCCTGAGCAGGAAGGCGGGAGCTCACGACGAGGGCCCGGCTCTGCCTCAGCGCGGGCGGGGACAAGAGTGACGGCGGCAATTCCCTCACGTGCAAGAGCAGCCCCTAGGGAGCGCGAGCGACCAGGAGCACGGCGACCAGGACGGGCAAACAGGGCGTGGCGCGTCAGAAGTTTGCGTGTCAATTGGCGCAGGCAGGGCGTGTAGGGAAGGCGAAGGCACCCTAGCAGCTCAAGAGGTGAGTTCATTCAGTAGTCCCCATGCTTTCAGAAGAAACTAAGCTATGGTCTTTGCTCGTCAGAAAGCGATGCCCTCTGTGCTCGCCAGAGTGGATGTGGCTACCCAGACGGAGCTCCCATGAAAACATGCAGTCACCCAGGTCTTGGGCTGCAGGGAGTGCCTGGGCCTCTTGCTGTTCATGCGTGGCAGCTGTGCGGGCAGCTGTGCGGACAGCTGTGTGAGATGTGACCAGGTGGATGATTTGCTCTGCATGGTGGCAGAGCTATGGGAGGAGGTGGAAAGGTTAAGGAGCATCAGGGAGGCTGAGAAAGAGATAGACTGGTGGTGCCATGCTCTGCCCCCCCGAGACAGGAACAGGAGCAGCAGCAGCCACCAGTAAGAACCCACGATCAAGGGGATCCTCTATTCCCCCCCCCCCCCCCCCCACCAGGCTGAAGGCAGCAGCTCAAAGGAAAAGAGTGAATGGAGGCAAGTGCACGCTTGTGGCGGCAGGTGAACGCCCTCCTAGCCCACCTCGCCTCCCCAGGTGCCTCTGTACAACAGGTATGAGGCCCTGGAGGTGGAAGGCCAGGCAATGGAGGATGGGAATGACAGTCCATCTACATCAGAGGTGTTGCCTAGGTCAGAAAAGCATACCTCTCGTATCAACAGCACCTCCACAACGAAGAGAAGACAGGTTATAGTTGTGGGCGACTCCCTTCTGAGGAGAACCGAGGGTCTGATATGCCGGACAGACCCTCCTCTTAGGGAAGTCTGTTGCCTCCCTGGGGCCCAGGTGAAGGATGTCACGAGGATACTCCCTAGCCTGGTACGGCCCTCGGACTATTACCCCCTACTGCTCTTCCATGTGGGGGGCGATGAAGCTGCAACACGAAGTCCTAGGGCGATCAAAAGAGACTTCAGGGCCTTGGGACGGCTAGTAAGGGATTCCGGAGCACAGGTTCTTTTCTCCTCTCTCCTTCCAGTTGTGGGCAGTGACACTAGAAGGAACAGAGACACCCAATCTATTAACTCATGGCTCCGTGGCTGGTGTCGTCACCACAGTTTCGTTTTTTTTTATAACGGGATGGCCTACACAGCACCAGGTTTGCTGGGATTCATCTTTCTCAAAGGGGAAAGAGAGTCTTTGCTCAGGAACTTGTGGGGCTCATTGACAGAGCTCTAAACTAGACTCGAAGGGGGAGGGGGATAATATCAGGCTTGCCCGAGAGAAGCTGGGGGGCGACGTGCCACGGTTAGAGGGAGTGGGTGCCAGCGAGGACACTCGGCCTGTGTCTCTGAGATGTGCGGGGTACACTGGGGCACAGTTGAAGTTGTACAGAGTTGAGCCAGGGGATACTGAGGCAATAGGAGCCAAGAGGGAAACGCCAGTGAAAAACCTCAAAGCACATAAGGGGTGTTCCTCTATAAAGGAGACACAGACAACAGCCCAGCTGAAGTGCCTCTACACCAATGCACGCAGCATGGGCAACAAGCAGGAGGAGCTGGAAGCCATTGTACATCAGGAAAACTATCATATGGTTGCCATCACGAAAACGGGGTGGGATGACTTGCACAACTGGAGTGTGGCGATGGATGGCTATAAACTCTTCAGGAGGGCTGGAGAGGTGGTGGGGTAGCCCTATACGTCAGGGGGTGTCTGGATAGTTTAGAGCTTAATGATGGTGACGATAGGGTGGAGTGTCTATGGGTAAGAATCAGGGGGAAGGCCAACAAGGCAGATATTGTGGCGGGAGTCTGTTACAGACCACCTAACCAGGATGAGGAGACAGACAAACTATTCTATAAGCAGCTGGGAGAAGCCTCACGATCGCTAGCCCTTGTTCTTGTGGGGGACTTCAACCTGCCAGATGTCTGCTGGAAATACAATACAGCAGAGAGGAAACAGTCTAGGAGGTTCCTGGAGCGTGTGGCAGATAACTTCCTGACGCAGCTGGTGAGCGAGCCAGCTAGGGAAGGTGCCCCGCTGGACCTCTTGTTCACGAACAGAGAAGGACTTGTGAGCCATGTGATGGTTGGAGGCTGTCTTGGGCAGAGTGATCACAAAATGATAGAGTTTTTGATACTTGGAGAAGCGAGGAGAGGGGTCAGCAAAACTGCCACCTTAGACTTCTGGAGGGCAGACTTTGGCCTGTTTAGGAGACTGGTCAACAGAGTCCCCTGGGTGGCAGCCCTAAAGGGCTAGGGAATCCAGGAAGGCTGGACTTTCTTTAAGGAGGAAGTCCTAAAGGCACAAGAGTAGGCTGTCCCCAGGTGCCGAAAGATGAGCCGGTGGGGAAGACCGGCCTGGCTAAATAGAGAGCTTTGGCTAGAACTCAGGAAAAAGAGGAGAGTCTACGACCTTTGGAAGAAGGGGCAGGCAAGTCAAGAGGACTACAAAGGTGTAGCGAGGTTGTGCAGGGAGAAAATTAGAAGGGCCAAAGCTGAGCTAGAGCTCAATCTGGCTACCGCTGTAAAAGACAACAAAAAATACTTCTTCAAATACATGAGCAACAAAAGGAGAGCTAAGGAGAATCTCCAGCCCCTCGTAGACAGGGGAGGGAACACAGTGACCAAGGATGAGGAAAAGGCTGAGGTACTTAATGCCTTCTTTGCCTCAGTCTTTAATAGTAGGGCCAATTGTTCTCTGGGTACCCAGCCCCCCGAGTCGGAAGATAGGGACGGGGACCAGAATGGAGCCCCATTAATCCAGGGGGAAATGGTTAGTGACCTGCTACACCACTTAGACACTCACAAGTCTATGGGGCCTGATGAGATCCACCCAAGAGTACTGAAGGAACTGGCAGATGTGCTCACCAAGCCCCTTTCCATCATTTACCAGCAGTCCTGGCTAACTGGGGACATCCCAGTTGACTGGAGATTAGCCAATATGACACCCATCCGCAAGAAGTGCCGGAAGGAGGACCTGGGGAACTACAGGCCTGTCAGCCTGACCTCAGTACTAGGAAAGCTGATGGAGCTGAGTGCCATCACACGGCATGTAGAGGATAACCAAGGGATCAAGCCCAGCCAGCATGGGTTCAGGAAAGGCAGGTCCTGCTTGACCAACCTGATCTCCTTCTATGATGAAGTGACCTGCTCAGTGAATGAGGGAAAGGCTGTGGATGTTGTCTACCTAGACTTCAGTCAAGCCTTTGACACGGTTTCCCACAGCATTCTCCTCAAGAAACTGACTGCTCATGGCTTGGACAGGTGTACTCTTCGCTGGGTTAAGAACTGGCTGGATGGCCGGGCCCAAAGACTGGTGGTGAATGGAGTTTACTCCATTCCAGTTGGTGGCCGGTCACAAGTGGTGTTCCCCAGGGCTCTGTGTTGGGGCCAGTTCTGTTTAACATCTTTATCAATGATCTGGATGAAGGGATCGAGTGCACCCTCAGTAAGTTTGCAGATGACACCAAGTTGTGTGGGAGCATTGATCTGATTGAGGGTAGGAAGGCGCTACAGAGGGACCTGGACAGGCTGGATTGATGGGCTAAGACCAGCTGTATGAGGTTCAACAAGGCTAAGTGGAAGGTCCTGCACTTGGGCCACAACAACCCCGTGCAACACTACAGGCTTGGGGAAGAGTGGCTGGAAAGCTGCCCAGCAGAGAAGGACCTGGGGGTGTTGGTTGACAGCCTCCTGAATATGAGCCAGCAGTGTGCCCAGGTGGCCAAGAAAGCCAATGGCATCCTGGCTTCTATCAGGAATAGTGTGGCCAGCAGGACTAGGGAAGTGATCGTGCCCTTGTACTCGGCACTGGTGAGGCCGCACCTCGAATACTGTGTTCAGTTTTGGGCCCCTCACTACAAGAGAGACCTTGAGGTGCTGGAGCGTGTCCAGAGAAGGGCAAGGAAGCTGGTGAAGGGTCTGGAGAACAAGTCTTACGAGGAGCAGCTGAGGGAACTGGGGTTGTTTGGCCTGGAGAAAAGGAGGCTGAGGGGAGACCTTATCGCTCTCTACAACTACCTGAAAGGAGGTTGTAGAGAGGTGGGGGTCGGTCTCTTCTCCCAGGTAACAAGTGATAGGACAAGAGGAAATGGCCTCAAGTTGTGCCAGGGGAGGTTTAGACTGGATATTAGGAAATTTTACTTCACTGAAAGGGTTATCAAGCATTGGAACAGGCTGCCCAGGGAAGTGGTTGAGTCGCCATCCCTGGAGGTATTTAAAAGATGTTTGGATGAGGTGCTTAGGGACATGGTATAGTGGTGGTCTTGGTAGTGTTAGGTTTACAGTTGGACTTGATGATCTTAAAGGTCTTTTCCAACCTATACGATTCTGTGATTTGTTCCCCCATGTCCTATCACTGGATACCAGGGAGAAGAGATCGGCACCTCCCTCTCCACTTTGCCTCCTCAGGAAACTGTAGAGAGCAATGAGGTCACCCCTCACCCTCTTTTTCTCCAAACTAGACAAACCCAGTGTGATAAACGCAGTATCTCTAGCTAATACATTTCTTCTAATCGTACCTAAGGCTTCTGATACAGGATATACTGTATATCATGTGACACCGAAATTGGGGATTTTTCTGTGTGTGGTTAATTGAATATCAACAGGGTTAGGGTTTGGGGGGGATGCAGGTTTGTTTTGGTTTGGTTTTTTTTGGGGGGGGTGGTTTTCTATTAGTTTTTAAAGCTAGCCATTAACAAAATTGTTAATGTGAACAAATCTTTTAGCTGATTCAAAACCAGATCTTATTATTTGCCTTTGAACATGTGTTCAGTTAAATAGAAAGTAGAAGGTGGATGATAATGTGTCATTAGTATCAGTCAATAACATTATTACTGGACTGTAGTACATTAGGATAAAAAAAGGCAAACAAAACCAAGAAACATGACAGCTGTTTTCGTAATAGTATTCTTTTTTCCACTGTGGGCCAATTGCCCTTTCTTCCCCTCTCTGTCCTTCCCCAAAAAGGCACACTATGAAAAAGATCATGATACTATAATTTTATTCCAAGAATGCTTTTTTTTTTTTTAGCATTTCTACGTGATTAGCCTAAGGGGTGTTTTCACACATGCCATGAAAGGTAAATCCTACAAGGATAATAACAAAAATACTGTCAATTTTGAGGATTCCATTTCCTTCATCTTGAAAGGCAGATCTCTTACCAAAATACCAGTCACGTATCCATGACTTGAATTCATGTGGATACTTACGCCATTCTGCAAAGCTCCACAAAATTCATTTGAAAAAATCCAGTAATGCTGTTATGTTAAGTGATAGCAGTGCAGTTCTTTGTCATACCATTTGCATCACCCAATCACTTACAAGTAGTAGAAAGAAAACAAAAGGGCATCAGAAGTCTTAGGCTGTCTACATGCTAAACCTGCATATTTTTTCATATAAAATATAAATGGATGCATATTTTATTATGCTACAGCAAATGTGATTTCACATATGTAACTCTGCTTCTCAGTTTTTCTTACTTAAAAATGAAAGATATATATATTTATTTCCTCTACCGAGTTACTGGGTTTTTTTAAAAAAAAACTATTTCTGTTAGTCTGAGTCTTTGTCTACCTACCTAGTTATTTATTTATGAAAGAATTCATAGTCATGTCATTGCTTCCTTCTCTAGCTGGATTTATAATTTGCTTACAAATTTGTATTTTGTGGTAGAAGCAAGGAAATACTTATAATAAAACTAAATCGCAATAGACGTCTTCCACAACTATCAAGTTGTCAAAAATTTGTAAAACTATGTAAATCTCAAAAACTGTCCACTTTTTACTGTCAAAATCATCAAATACATTCTGCTTTCAAGAAGATTTTGGCTTGTTGTGTTTTTATTATTATTATTTTATTTTAGGCATAACTTTTCTCCTTTGCTTGAAGATTTGAGCTCATTTTCAAAAAAGACATGGCTGGTGTATAAAACAAGCTCTAATTCTCTGAATTCAGGATCACTTGAAATGAGGGAATAGGCACTAGGTATAGAAATCCCCTTGTTTTTCCTGTTCTTCGGCCCAAATATTCTCTAGCAGCATGACCACATATGGTTTTCATGACTGAACCTGTTTTTAATGAGGTGCATACTGAAACAGTCTCACACGAAAGGAGAATTGGCAGTTCAAGATGCACCTGGAATTCAGAATACTTACCTTCTTGGAAATAAGGAAATCAATCCATTAAATAAAGAGAAGAAAACCTGATATTATTACTAATCACATATTATGCAACTTTGATAAATATGATATAGAGAATGTACATGTTGCTAAAACTAAGCTTCCTGTTCATTATCCAATACATGATGGCTTTACAGTTATGAAGAAGGGGCAGCATGAAGAAGGAAGTCACTGTTGCTGGCTCTGGGGGAACACACTAAATGATATTGTTCCCTGTAGAAAGCACAATGCCAGAACACAAAAACTCTTATATCTGGGAGAACAGTAGCAGATTCGTCCAGGTTAATTGCTAGCAAACTGGCTTACTTCTATGTTTCCTTTCATGCAACAGCTTAATTCCCTGCCTCAAGCAGATGCAGAAGCCTTCAGAGAGAATCACGTAAATGAGTGGCTAAAGCAGGAAGTAAATGCCCAAGATAGGTAAAGTTTATACAGCAATGAAAACTTTACAGGAGTAAACCATGTGGTTCAAATGATCTATGATTCATTTTAGCATTTGTATTAAGGTTGGAGGAGGCTTGTTCAATTATTAGGAACAGAAAGTTGGAGTGCACCAGTCAACTAGTAAAAATAATATAGGTGAGAGTCCTTGCAACCACTTGATATATTCAGAATTCCTCATATCTGAAAATATTATTTTCATTACAGAATTCAAAAAATTATAAAACAACGAAGCTCAAAAGAGATGGTCTTTCTCCCCAAAACTATCAGACAAATTTCGCCAAAATAAGAGAACCCTCATGATATTTAAAGATTATTAAGACTATCATTCTATCAGTATTAAACTTGAGAAAACTTTGGAATATTTCTTTTTTGAATAGTTGCCATGGAGAAGAAGGTGCTGCCAATGCTCTAGAAGTACAAGCCTGTAGGAAATGACACAAGCTCCTGTACTATATAATAGTGTATATAAATGTATAAATTATAACAAGTTCTAGCAAAGTGAAACCTGATGGAATCTTTATAGAGGAAAAAAACAGAGACAGAATTAAATTAACACAGTGAAAAAAGCACTTTATATAAATAAGAACATTTATTTTTTGAGTTAATATGAATGCAGAATTCTTGGGCTTAGACGCACTACTCTTAAAACATGCTTATAAGAACTTTCAGGCTCAACAAGGATCATGATCCATTCACAGCAACTGCTAGCCTATTCTTATGTGCTCATTCTAGCTGCTGTAAAGAATTGACTACATACAAACAGACTAGGTATAAGCTCTCTATTAATTCCATTCCTCAAAACTGCAAGCAATTTCATGCTACTCTTCTCCCTCTTCTTTCCATTGAGTAGAAAGGCAAATCACAGTAGCCATACTGCTAGATTATTTTTTGTTGGGCTGTCTGCACGAAAGCTCTTAAAATACTATAGTACTGAAGTCCTTTGCTCTCTTGCCATGCACCCCAAATGAGCAAATTTCCCTTCTTAAAAGCTGCTATCATAGCCATATGGAAATTATATGAATAAAACACTCATTAAAAAATGAGCTTCCTATATGTAGCATTCATTTTTACAGTAATCTTGCTATAATATTGGAGCTGATGAAGCTGCCTGACTTCAGATTCCCAGACCTGTTAATGCTCCACCTCTTGTAAATAATTATAAAAACTTAATATTATGAATGAAAGAATATTTGTAATGTAGACTTAATGTTGGCATTGCATTTCCATTAGGAACAGCCTTCAAAAGATATCCCTTTTTAGAAAAACTAGCATACAAAAAGCACAAAACATGAAGACCAGTCAAACTGCTATCAAACTGCTGAAAGATAGCTCCTATAATGAATTCCCATCTAAATCCATGCTGACATTTTTTAAATCGAATGCCACAATTTCACCTAAAAAAATTAATGTATTATTCATTAACCTAGGTATCAACAAGCAATAACTTTAGAAAAAAATTAGCAGCTTCAGTAGAACTTCTGTCAGTATTTGAGCTATCAGTAATCCTTGTGATAGAAGGAGGAAAAAAAATTGAAAGATGTTCTGGCTAACCATGAAGCAATTTGATCTAATATAGAAGAGCTTGGGTACAACTGAAGAACAATTCCATTCATCCTGCTAATAGAAACAGACTAGATTTTCATCCATATCTGTGGTAAGGGCATGACATAGTTGAAAAAGTCTTAGAGAAGGTCATAGCCATGAACAGGTTGAAGCAAAACCACTGTCTTCAGAGGGTTGAGGATTTCTGTAACAATGAAAAACTGGCAGCTGGACTTCTGCTATGAGAGACAAAAGATTTTGTGTAGGTAGGAAATAAAAGTGAGGAATAAAGGCCTGAAAACAAAAGTTTGCTGAATACTGATTTAACAGAAATCGATCACTTCCATTGTTACCTAAAGGCTGTCATCTACCTGCAAAATGTAGAGTATTTACCTGAGAATGTTTACCACAGAACTAATTAATTCAGAAACTCTCTTAGAAAAACAGGGATCCAGTGTTCAGCTGTATCTGGAAAGTATTTATACCTTTCTCACACGAAATAAGAGGAGCTTCTACCACTGTCTAGATAATTTCTTTTAACATTTTCAAAAAACTCCACTGTAATTTTGTGGTGGCTGAGTCCTCTTGAGAAAATGTGAGGTATCCCACTGGTCCACAAGAAAAAATGGTAACAGAACAGAATCTAAACTAACACAAGAAAAATCCAGAGTGAGTTTTGGATTATAGAGGTCAATGGATACTACACTGAGAGGAGAAAAAGAAAAGGAAGTGGATAAGAACAAAGTGGAATAATACAGAACTGGGCTATAGAAAAGACAGAAGTGAATAGAACATACTTATTTTGTTGAAAGGAAGCTAAAGAGGTTTTATCCACAATGAGTAAACAAGATACAGGAAGAGGGGATAAAGTGAATATAAAGTCCCAGATGAGGAAGAACAACAACAGTTGTGAAAAGAAAGAAATAGCGTGGTCTTTTCTCCTCTCATTTCTTGAGAAAATTTTTATATTATCAGTTTACATCTTCTGTTGCATAGTTTTTCCCTCAAATACAAAGCCCTGAATTAAAGAAAAATAATATTTCAACACTAAATTTATTCATAATCCAGGTGAAGAGAGGATAAGTACAATAGGCTTGGGATATATTTTGGCTGAGAGTTAATAAAAAGAACCTAAACCCAACAGCCCTGATTCAGCAAAGCTGGTAGGCGGGTATTTATTAAATTCCTTCAGAATCCAAGAAAACTCTTCCATATTTATTTATAATTGCTGTATAATTTGGGTATACTAGCACATGCTCCAGGAAGTTCAGAATGGAATTTGAGTTCTTAAATGGTGTAGACACTTAAAAAAACCTCTGATGTGTTTGACATTTCTAGGTTTATAATGATGTATATAAAAATTAGAGAAATGAGAGAAATCTTAGAAGCACAGCTATGAGGAAATGAAAGGAGTTTCATTTGGCCTGTACAACATGAACCGAAGTGCCAACTTTGCCTGTGTTTATAATGTATAACTAACCAATATTTAAATAATGACATTATAATATCATGTTTCCAATCCATGATTGCACTTGAGCCTTTGGAACCTTGAACATCTGCTGGAGCAATGTTACACAATTTGACCTTTATCTGATATCTGAAAAAAATGTATGTACAGGGTAACAGAATAAGGGAAGGAAAAGAAAAGGTACAATAAGCATACTGCAAGCTCAGTCATTTAACAAAATGACCATATTAAGTACTTGGAATAAATCACTTTAAAGAAAATCCACACCTACACATTGGATTCCAAAAGTCTGAATTTGCAACCAGGTCTAGAGTATTATATAGCAAGCGCTCTTAAAAATGACAACAGTACCCCACAAATGGCATAGAAGACTGATGGCAATTCTAAATTGCCAACAGAATTCTCTATTCTAAATAATGGATGGAATATGCTGTCTTGCACAAGCTGTCTGATAACTGTTAGGGAATGATAACTTGATTACTTTTTAATAGTTCCAGTATTGATTCTTACCATTTTGTTTCACTTTGAATGAGTCTGATTTGCAATAATAAAATATATTTGTCATAGAGGTTGAGCTGATGACAATGCTCTTTTAAATAGCCAGGTAGAACATGGACAGCCTATAAAGTGATATAGCCCATCTACAAGGGGGACTGGCTACTCAACTGCACGTCAATAGTAGTAATCAGGAGAACAAGTATCAGCTACTGTCAGAAAACCACCCATCCTCAACCAGTCTCTATTAAACATGCCAGGTCAAAGCTTAGACCTGGTAAAAGAGCACTAATCAGAAAAAAGGGCATTCACTATTAACTTAGTTTTCAATAAGTAAAGGACTTACAGAGCTCAGTAACATATGAAGGTTTATGAAAATTAGGATTGGGACATGGCAGACAGATTGAATTTCATGTACAGAACATATGTCGTATTCTTACCAATGCATATCATCTCCAAACCCGGAAACTGGGGACACGAGTATCATGCATAAATAATGGTGATTTTTTTTTTTTCCCTCTCCAATTTATAAATATGTAAATACTTCTGCCTCAAAAGAAACTGAATAGAAAGGATTAGGTGGACTAACAGAATTAAAAAAAAAACATTTAAGGAGACATCTATGGTATATATCAAATCTAAAACATGCAGCTAAACCATGAACTCAGAAACAAACCCAAGCTCAATATTATTTGACAAGTTATCTGTACAACACAACCTTGAATGAATTTGACATAGACTTGGGAAAAGCCTTCATAACTGTTTTAGGACCATATCTACATCTGGCAACCCAGAACCTTGTCCATAATAGGTTCAAACAAACCTCTATGACATTTTAATGAGTATTAATTTGCTATACTGGAACATCTGTAATCAGGGACTTTCTCTGTATTCACAAAAGTTGGGATAAATCCATTAAATGTGCTAAGCTAAAATGCATAACTTCAGCATGCTAAATCCTTAGGTGGAAGCTTTAACTAGAAAATAATTTATTTCATGATGAGAGCATTTTGTTCATCTGTCTCAACTTTTCCACATGTTTCAGACTCTACTCCTTACTGAAAAGAGAAAAAAGTAGTAATCTCTATTATCATGAACAGATTTTTAAGGCAAAGTAGTCTAAATCTTTCCCTTAACAAAGAAAAAAAAAATATAAAGACTAATGTTTGTAACAATTTTTTGAAATACATATAATGATTTATGTCATATACCTGGTGTTTTCATTACAAATTATAACTGTTCTTCATGTTTAATGGTGTCAGGTACTAGCAAGTATTCTAGTTCTAAACCAGAGATTTCCTTACCCAAAGCTCATATTTAATTTCTTAGTTAAATTCTATAAATTAGGGCAAAAAGGATAAATGAACCAGAAACATTTTAGCCAAGATCTTCCGTAAATTTAACAAATTCAACATGTAATCTGCTCATAGACAACAAAAACAAAAAATGAGTTTCTCAGCTGTTAAATATCAACGGGAAAAACTTGTCATCTGAGAGATTTCACAGCTTGGTAGTGCATTAAGTATGGACCCAAATTAAAGCATGCTTGCCTTGATTCACAAGTTCTTATACAAAGCAATCAAAGTAAGCATAGTAACCACTAACCTGTAAGTTATTCCTATAACTATCTTCATTTCACCTTTTTTATTACTGTATCACATATTAGCCATGACTAGTGCCTTGCATTTTTAAGCAGAGAAAATGTTATTCTATCTCCCAATCCATTACTCCTCACCCATTCCATGCAAGCTTTGCTATGCATATGACTAGTATCCTCTCAAACTAGTTCTTAAAAGTTGAAGTCAGTGTACGTAGAATATGAAAGGGTTAATGAAAATATTATGTTAGATTTATTAAGTTTCTCTGGGGTATAAAACATTTCAAAATCTGCTTTTAACATTTAATCTGTGATATATGTTCCAGGATTTCAATAAATATAGGAACTGTGAAACTGAAATCACCATATTTACCAGTCCTTTTGATATTACTACCAGAATAACAGTCTTGAAACTGTTATCTTAAACTGATTTTTTAAAATCTGATTTCTGAACATTTTGTCCCTGTAAGTCAACAAAACATGGTTTGGGGGGATAAAATAAATTAAATATTCCCTCCCCTTTGTTTTGTTGGGGTTTTTTGTTTGTTTGTTTGGTCAGGTTTTGTTTTTTTAAGGAAAATTAATGGAAATGTAAACCTTCACATTGTTTCACTCTTTGGAAACATCAATTATTTGAGACTGAATCTGCAGATGTGTTTAAAAATGAAATATCACAGATAAGGATAAAGGACATTAGGCAGTTTTTAGCAATATAGCCTCTTCTATGTTGAATGTATGATAATCTCTAAAGTGAAATTCTTTCAGACTTTTACAGAAGTTCACCCATTTTCCAAACACTTTGGTACATAAATGTGGAAGAAAAAATAGAAAATCAAAAGCCTAACTTTCACATTAAAAAAAATTGGTTGGGGGAATCCTCCTTCATTCTTCACACCGTATTTGTGAATTATGCTGATACATTAACTAATTGACAAAATAAAAGGAAGGGGAAAAGAGAGAGGAAAAAGAAAAAAAGTAAAATCCAATGAAGCCGTAATGTTTAAAGGCGATAAATCAGTTCCAGAAATCCATTGATTCTATACACAACCCATCACATGCCTCTCCACATCCCCTGGACTGATTTAAGAGTTAGCTAACAGCTCAATATTTCCTCCTACCAGTACAGATTCTTAGATTGTAAAAATTCTTAGCTTCCCTGAAGTCATTAGATTTGTCATGTTTAAAACCCACTGTAAATCCTTCTATTAGTCTTCCATGTAACAGTTGCAATAGGTGACAGAGAAGTCACGTCACTCCAATTGTAAGGGAAAATGGACCATAGGTCGCTAATTCCTTTGAGTTTGTCCACAGTATTAATACGTTGAACAAACTTGTACTAACTAATCAAACAAAACTCTTTTAAATTATATGAGCATAGGCCACATCTATTTTGAGCACTAGCACTTCCTCAGTCTGAGTCTTAAGCCAATGAAGATAAGAGCAAAGAAGCAAAGTCTGATAAGTTGCAAGCCTTGCAATATGCATTTTTTATTTTTAAACCATTTTTTAAAGATCTAAATTCTTCCAGAATTCATTCTTTACTCAGAATGTCTCACCTCTTCTGTTGCAGTACTGTTGGCTCTAAGTACATGTGAGCGATTAAGAGACCAGCACTACTGGACCTCAGGGAAGACATCCATCCTCTCAGTTCCAGTTTCATTAAAAGTCAAACAAGAAATTATGAGGAGTCTGTGCCAATCCCTAGCTTTTCAAAACTGACATTTTCCAAGTTCTTTACAGAGTCATGAGTGTAAGATAGAAAGTAACAATTACAAGTCAAAATTTTGGTATAATACATTATGCAGGACAGTCAGACTTCCAAGGCCTACAGCTACTAAGGTATGAGCATCATAGTGTTGAGTCTCTCATCAGATTAAAGGCATCAAATATTTTATACGACTAACATACACACTTTCCAATTTCAAACACTTGTATATATGTAGCAGATTGTCCTCACCGTTCTGTAATGTTGTGGACACACCCAGGATGTGCAGTAACATTAAAACAGATTTATGTTTTTCTTCTTGCAAAAGGGAGCAATGGCAATAGCTTCTAAAAACTCTAATTGTAAGACAAATATCTTCTATAGTAAATAATCATATATTGCCTAAGAGCTATGGTAAACTAGATGTACAAAGTACTTGGTACAAAAGGTGAATTTTGTACAAGCAAAAATATTTTGATAAATGGAGTGTAAAATGTAAACTAATCATGTTCAGAATGCACAGTCTGTTCCCTTGTTTAGTTTTGGACTTAAACTAAAGAAACCATAACCTTGAACACAAAACTTAAGTCTCAGGGATGGCCTTCATGTGTCTGTTATCCTTGCCTGACAATACAAATAAAAACATAATGCATTTTCATTTCTTTTTGTCTTGCCATGCTTCTGAAGAGTAGATGTACATTTAGACAAAAATTAAATGCAGAAAAAAAGTCCATTGGAAACACTGATGAAAGAAATCAAGCTGAAGAGATTATGACACTTTGCTTAAAGAAGGTTCTGCCTTTGCATTTTAAAGCTGGATTCAGAGTGGCCTAATTTTAGTCGTTCTAGAGTGATATTGACAGGGCTTACTGAAAATTATACCTTGAAGAAAAAAGCTGTGCTGTAATATCAATGATGAGTAAGATTTCCTTAAACTGTTTTGAATAGTGTTAAATACCATAGACATGAGCAAAGTTTGGTTTAGGTTCCTTATATCAAGGTCCATTTTATTTATTAGAAGAAATGGTTTGTGGTAAATCGTGTTTTAGGAGAGGAAAAGAAAGAAAGCATTCTTTTTCTGAAACAACAATTCTTCTGGTTTCTCCCCTGATAGTTTGTATGTAAAGCTGCTGCACGTGTGCTGGGTTAGATCAAGCGTTTGGCATAACTTAGGTAAACGGTGTTATGGCTGACATAGAGCTGAACTGGTTTGCTTCCTTTGAAGGAATGGGGGTGTGTTTTGATTTATAGCAAGATATCTCCAGGCATTGCTCAAATATACACATAAATAATGCGCTGTTGCTCACATTCATGTTTTATTGTTAAACTACAGTGAAGCACTGAAATCCGCACATGGAAGATACATTTACTCATTTGCATTTCTGGACCATCTGTATTTATATATTCATATAAATAATGAATAGATGTATATATTTCAAAGACAATACGCTTCGCTGTTTATTAAAACATTTTCACTTCCCACCAATATGTATTCTACAAGGCCTTTGGTACTTTTATTTTTCTATTGTTAAACCTTTTGCCATCAAAACAACAATTACCTGTAGCCTCCAAGCACAAAGGCAGATTAATTGTACTAATCAGCGTTTCAAAATGGACGCAGGCTTAATTAGAAGTAAAGGTATTTGCTAAGTTCTTGCTCCCATCCAGATACAACCTCTGGGTATTTCAGTGCTAAATGCCTCACATGCTTGATATCCAGTCCATTTTCTATTGTACTGCAATATAAAGAAATTCACACTGCCAGGAGGCACATCATTGTAAGTCACTACATTTTTTCTTTTTTTAGAACCTCACTACATTTTTTCTCTTTTTAGAACCTTTTTCCTAAATGTTTTATGCATGTAGTATTCATGAAGGGTGTTGGTCTGCTGGATGAGATCCATTTTATTTATAGAACCATAAAGTCTCAATTGTGGCAGTACTGTCCCCCCTAACCCATTATTGTACCTCAGTCCAGGTGGCTTGAGGAATTAGTTTTATCTCCAAAATCTGTTCAGTTGTTTTTCATGATATTGCCGTCTCTGGTCTTGTAAAATGTTGTTTGTGCTGTTGAAAAATTTGTACACTGACAGTACCTAGAACTAAGGCTACTTTATTTTGAAGTATGAACAATAAAGCTTATGATTTCTGATAGGTCTTGTTACTTACTATTTTTCACTTAATCATACCTGAAGCAACCTCAGTATGGACCACATTGTACGGACTGTGCATATGCACACCGGTGAAAGACCACCTGCCACCAAAACCTGACATTTTCCACAAAGTAGACAAGTGACATGAAGACATGGATGCCATGAATATGAACTTGAAGTCAAGTTCACTGAAGATACCACTGAGCTAGCAGAGGCCAAAACATGCCATGGCATTTAACTTCTTATGAATATTGACATTTCTAGCTGTGACTACAGTACAAGCACCACCTAAGGTCTGTCTACATGCATCAGGTAAATACATCAAAGGTCACAAAATGGAATTACACAACAAGTGCTCGGAGACCTGGTACTTAAACTCAAGACTCCAAGTTTAGTTCATTAACGCAATATTTTTTCAAGCATCTCTTTAGGAATAGCAGTTTTAATAGTCCTTCCCCTGGTATTTTAGCCAGCAGAGATACTGACAAGTGTCTGTAAGACAGCACAGCATTCCAGTATTACACCAGTTCATCTGTCATTAATTTTACCAAACTCAACCATATGGACTGAAATTTCTTATGCTAGTGTCAGCTTCAGACTGTAGATTTTTAGAAAATGTAATTAAAAACAGTTTAGCACTTTCTCAGAAAAGAAACCAAGTCCTTTTGCTTGGGTAAAATAATTCACTACCTGCTCATTTTCCCCATAAATTCAATGGGAAGTTAAAGTGTTTCTATACTGGAGAGATAGACCCTATAGTTTGAAGCAATAGAAAGGAAGACTGTGGTTTGCACTGAGTCCATCCACTTAAACATTTTACCAGAACAAGAGAGTATTTCTGAAGCATATCTCCCAGTACTGTGCCTTGTGTCACTCTGTGGAGAGGTCTAGGAGTGAACAAACTGGATTCCTTTCAGACGAGAACAAATCTGAAGATGTGCTCTGTGCTACTTGCAATCAAGTGTTTGCTTTTAGTATTCACAGACTTTTTTTCTAGGTTATCAGTATAAACAGGCTGAGAACAGAGTCTGAAGACAGCTGGAGCCAGTAAAAGACTACAGAGAAGAAAAGGGACAAGTAGCAACAAATAGCATCACGGGGGTTTTTTTCCCCTTACAGCTCTGGCAAGCCCAAATACGTAACTTCACAATGAGAGGAGGGACGTACTCTCTTTCCTGTTCTCCATAATGTGCCAATGTTGCTCAGAAGGTAGGAAAGAAACATCCTAACTTTAGTCAGGCCCACCACAGCAACAAAGGAGAAACCATTCTTTGCCTTGAAATCCTGCAGGAAGTTTTATGTCTCTCCAAAGAAGCTTCTCCTTTCTGAATATGGCAAAATGCAACCAAACACACAGGAACAAAACAGTTATTATTGCCCAAATTGTAAAGCTTAGATTCTTTGCTTTGTTTTTATTTAAACACACACCATTTTAACCAAAACAGTATTTGCATAATGTCTGCTGTATAGGCATCACAGGCTAAACCATGAGAGCAAACAAAAAGTAAAATTTAATCACGGCTGTCCAGCTGGCTTCCTAACTGAACTGAGCATTTTGCAGAGTAAAGGGGATCCTGGAAGAAGGAGGTTACCACTGAAAAACTGTATCCAAAGTTAATATGAATCAGAAAAACAAGTTTTTTACTATGTAGGAAAACTTAATTCTGGCTTGTAATGTTTCATAAGAATTTCAAGTAGACACTTCTTTAAATAGATCTGGCCTGTCCATGGAAAATCCCTTGCTGGCTCCTCAAAAGTCTTTCTGGACAATTGCTTTTGTCCTTAGCTTGAAGAACTGTAAAACAATCCCTTTGTCAGATACTTAGAGATTTTAGACCCTCTATTACACCTTCTTTTAAATTTGCTTTAAAATATTGCCAGATATTTCATAGTACTGCTTTTTAATTTGCACAGTTTTAAAGATCTTTGCAATATTCAACATTTCTCAGCACAGAGGCTGTACTGAGACCAGCTGAACATGTTACCAAACAGTTAACCTTTCTAAAGAGTCTTTTTATCTACTTTTGCACCATATCAAAATCAATGAGTTTATAAATGCTTCGCTTACTTTGGCAATGTCAGCAATTAGTCTATCCACATTTTTTCTTTTAACACTCAAATGAAAGATACATATCTGTATATTTTTACATATTTCTTAATTTGTAGTAGGTTTTCTTCTCCTCTTCTCTCTCATATCAGTTTGCTCAGTAAGGAAGGAGAAATAAATGAGTAAATTAAAACCCCTCAGTGGGGAAAAATACATCCATGCCAGGAATCAATCAGAGTTTCACATCTGTCAGAAACGTTGACAGGACTCTTAACACATTTGTTCATTATGAATAGAAAAACCACTTTTACCACCCAAAAATAAGAAAAGAAGGGGGGAAAAAAACCCCTATAAGCTGTTTTCTGACAGTCAGGCTTTGAAAACTATGAAGTGATAAAGACTTCAAGAAGTGAGAAGATTATTTAGCAACAAAAATAAACAGATCGCTTTGAGGAAATTTTACATAAAATTTGAAATTTTGAAAAAATAAAGATGTCATTTATTACTTGAACTGGAAAAAGGAAAAAAAAAAGCAGAATCTAATTTCTAATTCTCTCCATAAACCTTGAAACAATCACAGAAATAGTCACTGAAACAAACCTGTATAAGTACTACAGACAAAACAGCTCTACCTCTGATTAGAAGGAAAAGTTCATCTTCTTTTTCATCATATTCATGTACTAGTAAGGCATAGTCATCCAAATTAATGATTAGATAACAGTTCTGAACACCTACCAGTTTAAAATCAAGAAACATTCAAGTTCTTCACATTTCAAAGGTCTCTACTTTTTATGTTACTGTATATCTAAAAGAACAGCTGCAAGTTATGATCTCTAAGTTTGTTACACATTGAAGCATCACATGCTCTGGATTAACCTGAATGATTTGCGCACAGGTATGAAAAATTAACCTCAGGACAAAGGGAACCTCATAGTTCTAAGATAAAGAATGTCATGTCTCAGCTTCCTCCCCATTCCACTGTTTTTTTTTTCCTCTTCTTATTTTTACCAAAGACTATCATGAACTATTTTTTTACAGTTTATACATCTGAGACTAGAGTTGTTTATATGAAGTTAAAGTACATATTTTTATACATTTATATATTTTATATGCAATATATATAAAGTATATAATATATGATACATACTTATTTTTATATTATACACAAAAATACACATATACATATATATCAAGTATATAATATATAAAACCTGTTGGTTTGTGGAAAAAACAGGTGGATAGGCACTTGTGATGTCTTAAGACATTCAGGAGATTTTCTCACAGTAGAGTTTTTGTAGCTCTTTTGGTCTAATAGTACACGAGTCAAGGGTTTTTTTGTTATGTTACTCAAACAAGATTTTTATCCGCGTAGGAAAAACAGACAGAAAATTGTCATCTTTAGGATCCCTAAACAGTTAGTCAGAGCTGGGATTGCTAAAATATGTCATGAATTTAATAAGGAGATCATGATTTTTAATATTCGATAGAATTAGATGTCTTAGCACAGAAGAGGTTTTCAGTGTGTTATTTACCAAAACAAGTTGAAGGAAGAGGAACTTAAAATAGTGTGGTTTCACATGAAGTGAGCTTTAGTTACTTTTTTAATATCATTCTTAAAGAGTAAATAAACACTACCAACCAAAGCCATATGATAATAAAAAAGCTGTAGTTTTAAAAGAGATTGGAAGTTTTTATGATCTACTTTGGTTGATTAAAACATTATGAACACGATGAAACTGTCTCTCAGAACCCAAAATTCACTATCCATACATGGAAAATAAGAATTTATGGCAGAATTTAGATATCCCAGTTAAAAACTGCAGTCAAGAACATATCTATATAGTTGTTATATATGCTTTGAGACAAGCAGATTCAGCTAGGGACCTCAACTTGATTTTTTAGTTCCTCAGAGGCCTAAAGTTTTGTAGAGTCTTGACCAAACTAAACGATCAGGTCAATTCATAGCCTGTTATAGGTCTCTCATTAGACTTTCTTCTATTTGGGATGTATTTTAGAGATACTGGGTAAAATGAATAATCAGGTCTTGATAAAGCCACTGGAGCTGATCTTTTCCACTCAAACAACTGTCTTTATGACCAACGTGAGGGCCTTTCTTCTTTTGTGTTCTCTCTTCAACCCCTTGAATCCTGCGGTGTTTGGTTTTAAGTGAAAGATTTAAAAGGTAGGAAGGAACTATGTCCTCTTTTGAGCTCCCAAATATTTTATCATTTGGCTAGTGCTTTCTCTTCAGTAGAGAATGAACCATCTTTTCCTCTTCTTAAAGGAACAAATCCAGCTCTATTTGTAAATGAAAGGATTTCAGTCTTGCCTTCCAGAAGGGGATTTGGGACATAAGCCTGTAGAGGAAGGAGCCTTGAAGATGGAGAAATTTAAGTGACTTCTCTTTTTTTTCAGTGTTTGCCATTGACTAACTCATTGACTGGCTTTCTCTACTGTAAACATAATCTGAGAGTCACATTTTGGTGTCTAACTCTTCATGCAGTCTCCACAGGAGCCAAGCTACTCATTGTTCCTTTGTTTTTCATTGTGGGTCCAGGTAAAAAATAAAATTGCCTAAATAGTTGCTGTTTGTTTGTTTGTTTGTTTGTTCCAGGGCTGAAATGGGTCTCTAGTTATGCACATAACAAGAAACTTCAACACAATAAAGTTCATGTAAAAACTTACTACTTCCTTTCTTCTACCTCTATTTTTCCCTTTTAATAATGCTCCTAATACACCTGCTCTATAGAGTTCATTTTACTTTCACTTTTGATTTCTTGGTCTGCCGGTACTGTACTTGTAGAACTAGTACAGTGACCTCAACTAGTCTTTGAAAGTGATTGAAAGTGATTGAAAGTGATCGAAAGACTTTCACGTAACCTGACTGTTTTTAAACACACAGGAAGAAACTATCAATATTATTCACTCTTTGAGGTGTTTTGTCAATTACCAATGGAATCCCAAACACAGAAGACTACAAGTGAAATAATATCTTCATTGGATTATGGTAAATTCCTGGAAGGTGTTACTCCTGCCGCTGACACTAATGGGGTGCAGAGGAAAGGAAATGAGAAATAGCTGCTGCTGTAGGCATTACAGTTGTAGGCACTACTACTTTCTCCTCCATATGTCATCCGTAGCTTATATTCCAACTCATCATTCTCAGAACAGCCACTGTTTTTATCATGGGTTTTGATCTATTTAACAACAATATATTGTCTAAGGTTTTTGCCATTTTTACTATATTCCTGTTGCACCTAATTCCAGTTGGCCTACTTCTCCTTCCATTTAGTAATCAGGCAGGCTTATTCTCTCCTTTGTAATATTTTCTTTGAGAAAGTTAATGAATTATGGCTCTTTCAAACATTTTCAAATGTCTTTGACATTTCTCTTGTAACATTTGACCTTGAAGTAGTGAATACTTTTCATTTCTACCGACAAAACAGACTTTTGCATGTTGCAAAGATGGGTATAACAAGCTGATGTTTGATTGTTTGGTTTAATCCTTTTTTTCTAATAAGCAACAAAAATGGGAAGATGGTCTTTTCACACAACCTAAACAGTCAAAGAAAAGCAACAATGTGTCAAAGCTATAGTGAAAAAGACCAGAGGAGGCAGGCGATGTCTAGTCAAAGCCAAAGCCAACTACAACACAAGTCTCCAGTAACTCCTTTCATCAGTAAAATGAAGTTGAGTGAATCACACATTCAAATGGCTACGTACAATGGTCTTAGCAAACATATATCGAGCTTTTTGTAGATGGCATGGCAAAGGAGACTTATGTGGAGTTTGCTGATGTTTATGACGATAGTCTTCCGCACTTGAGGGGCATCATGAGAAATGCTAGGAAAGTATTCGTTTGGAGGCTTAGCAGGGAAGTAATGGCAACTAGTATCATGTACCAGTTGCGGGCCAAAAGTGATTTCTCAGAACTGGAAAACAAGTTTATAGGAAGAAAGAGTCTTAAAGAGCCTTGAAAGTAAAATCAAAACACAGTATCTGACATGTTAAAAAGGGGGAGCTAGTGCAGAGATGTGAAGGTTCTCACAACTAATCCAATCAAAATGGCAAGGCAGGAAAGCGATCCTTGCTGCAGAAGTCAGGATGAGGGTCAGCGAGGCAAGAGCGCCCTTTAAAAGGTCAAAAAGAATACGATTACTAAATACTAAGATCATTTACATTGGTTTAGTGTATATGTCTGTTACTGTGTAAACAGTAGCTGTTAGCTGAATTGAAAAGTTGCTTTTATAAGAGTGCAGGTAAACCGAGAGTTTGAAGTCAATGGCGAAAAAAAATAATCCCTAGCTTCTGTGCTTGGCTTCATTCCTCTTGCATAACAGACACACCTCTCTGCCTGTCACTGCACACGCCTCCACACACTCATGCTTTAATACAAGTGCCTTAAACTCTCAGAGCTGATGCACTGTAAAGTTGTCTTTTGTCACTCACGTATCTACCCACTCCTCAGCTTTGTGCCTTCTTGGGTGGCATGGTCATTCAAATAAGTCATTCTCTCAGCAGCTGGATCATGCAGTCTTCAGTTCTCATTGGTTGCTGTTTTTCACGTATGCTCTAAAAAAGGTATTAGCCTTTTTTCCACAAGGGTAGTTTGGTTTATGTTTATGCATGAGTTTGTACATACCCACGTACGCTGAGCTAAAAAAGTTAACTCGCTAGTTGTCATTTCCTAATTGAAGTATAGCAAGTGTTGCTAGAATCATAGCATCAAAAAACAGAACATATCTTAAATAAATATGTGTATATAAAGAGAGAAAAAAATAGAGGCAGAGAGGAAGGAGGGCAGTAGCTCTCCCATTCTATTAATTTACTCAAGACTTCTGGGGTTTTTTTGTAACACAAATATTTGAAACTTCTTACACTTTTTCTTAAATTTTGAGGGGATGAAGAGTTCTATTGCCCACTCTACAATTGCCAAGAAGTACAAAACGGTTATTGGTGAGGTGGAAGACCTTTCTTCAGTCCATTTCCTGACTCACTGGGAGTGAAGGCAATGCTTAACCTTCATAAAAATACTAGCATTGAAGCTACAAAAACAAAACAAAACAAAAAAAAACCTTAAAGATTCCAACCCAAAATAGTGAATTAGGAGAGAGGAAAAAAATGTTCTCAGCAACCTTATGCATGCTATGGAATCCAACTGAAATTTATGAAATTGAGGTTCATTTACAGTTTTGAATCAGAATGAAGAATTTGTCTTTTTTTTGCCAAATCTTGTAACAGTGCATGCTAGTTATGCTTTGGAATTAGTCCAGACCAATCAATATTTACTTACAAAGTTGTACAGGCCATGGAAAAATAACTCGGGTAGTTCTGTTCTAGAAAACGTCTTAGCCTGGGCAGTATCATGTCCACCTGAACTTTCAAGGACTAAGACACTATCCCAAACACTTGTTCAGTTCTGCAATACATCTGTCTCTGCTTCTCTCCCCTTCTAAGCAGAAATTCCGTCTTGAATGTGAGACACACTCACAACTCCCATTCTATCAGTACCAATATTTTTCCACAAAAGAAGCTTTACATTCATTAAATGGCATTTTCATATAAAAAGAAAAAAATATTGTGAAAAAAAATGAACAAATCTCTATGTAGAATACTTCTAAGAGGACTGAGAAAATAGGAATTGTGGTTGTAAGGCAGATCTGACTTTTTAAACAATGGTTATTTGTGTGCTTTTTGCTTACATAAAATTCACAGTACTCAGCCTTCAGTACTTTTGATGCATAGTAGCAAATTACGTGTTTCATATATTAGGGGAATCACTAGGAATGTAAGGTAATGTGTGCACTCTGAAACAAAATATAACTATTGTGTCATACTACAATGTCTTTTATTGGCACCTTTCTGTACTGGATCAAAAACCCCACTTTATACCAAAATCTTTGGTAAAGGTATTTTAGTGAATCAAGTCTTGCATGTTTATCCACATGGAAAATATTCAGGGCTTAGATTTAGGGATTAGTTTTGTAACAAGACTTAGGAGGATTAATACACATAATTGCAATTTGCAGCTGCTATCTCCATATCAGTTATCAAGATCACTGACTAACTCCTGCCTGTATCCAAAGAGATCGTATGTCCAATGATCCTTATGGTTTCAATTTTACAATTGCCCAAAAACTAAAAAAATGTGCTTTTGGCTCCATAGTGCAGAGCAGAGCTCCAGCAGGATCGTCCTTTCCTGCTGTCCTCACCCACAATGCTTAAGCCAGCAGTTGTTCTCAGAGCCTGCCCCAAAAATCAGTCCCTGCTCCAAGAACAACCCTTATCTCCCCACCCCCATCCCAGTGCTCCTCACCTATTCTTTCTTTCCTTTTCTCTGTCGTTTTATCTCTGAATCTTTACATTATTTTCTGGAAAGAGAAGCAGTTTCAAGGAAGGGCTGTGAAAGCATATTCCCACATGCAAGGCTTGTCAGTAACCTGGTGATTAGCACAGCCTGTGGTAACAGATTTAAGTGGGCAAACATTCAGGAAAAGAATGGAATAGCATCCAGGCATCCCACTGCTATTAAGGATGAAGGGAAAGGGTCGGAAACAGGTATCACATACTCTTCTGGCCATGTTTTTCAACAAACATGACAGCTGCCATGCAGTTTTGTGAGCGCTGTGCCCTTGTCGTGGTATGTTTTACATGCTCTGAGTACACCTACAGGATTCGATCCCTCGGGGGAATCTCATGCAGGAAATGCAATATTGTTGATTCTCATGATGCTTGAGTGTGAGGCAGCAGTCTGTCTCAGCTGGGCATTTGATTCCTTAGGCTCAGATATTTCTGAGATACTATCTTTACATCTTGTGCAAAAAGAAAAGAGTAGGAGCTTGTGCTGCCTTACGGGTTAAAGCTCAAAACACTTAGCTTCCACTTCTGAGTATATCAATCCAGATACACAAAAGTGCCGTGATAAGTTAAATGCAGAAACCAAGAATACAGATTTAATACAACTAATGACTGTGCGACAGAAGGTAAATGACAGCTTGCTTGGAAGACAAAAAGAACTGTGGAGCTGTGCAGGGGATGTTTGTTTAAAGCACTGCTCTGTGCTGACTCCTCCAGGGCAACATGGAAGAGGTTGAGGACGGCAGAAGCAAGTCAGGGGACTGTAATCTTCTCTGGGAGTGCACAGGAAGGTATGGCTGCACCCTCTGGGAGGTGGGGGAGGAATGGGGAAGGGTATAAAGGAGACTTGGATTTTTCTTGTCTCCATTTAGTCCCCTTTGCTTCCTGTTTCACGGTAACATAGCCGTGCAGTGCTACCTTTGTATCATGGCTGTCCTCATGCAATAACCTTTCCTGAAGGAAAAATGTGTCTCCAGGTCCTTTTTGAAACTCCAGGGATTTCAGTAGGCTGTGTTTAAATGATACAACACACAGAGAATTATTTGCGGTCTCTTCTTCACCCAACATATACCTGCCCTGTAAATAGAAACCACAGACTGCTTGTGTGTTTTGGGAAATTGGAACAAAAAGTTCTTCCTCTGGACTCATTACTTTTTTTTCACCTTGTCTTTTAAAATATAAATCTTCCATCAAAATTTGACTTTCATATCAGATACTCAGCCATTTTTCAGAGCTTAACAATCCACATAAAAAGGTAGGAGTTGAGGTTTGACTGTTAGACTAAAAAATTGTAGAAGCTGGAGGAGAGAGCATTTCATAAGCAGAACTTTGTTTTTATTGTGAGGGCTAGCTACACCAAGAGTTCGTCATTAGGACACACTATGAAACTTCAGATATCTCATTCTGGAGTCAAGCATTTAACCAAAAAAGTAAAAAACTATCCCCTTGACAATGGCCAATTCATCACAGAGTTTTCTAAACAGCAAAATCAAGACATCTTCTCCTGGCTCGGTCATTGTCATAGATATCCATATATTGCATCTCTCATTGAAGAAGATGAATAGATATCATTCCCTAGCTGTATCATACTCTACTTCCTCCTTGGTCAGGCGGAGAAGCAGGCTGGTGATTTAGCAGCTCCCAGATCATCAGCATGAATCTTTCCCCCATTTTGCTCATATAAAGTATGGGGAGTTCACACTTCTCAGTTGGCAAAACAAAGCAGAACTGCTGCTAAACAAGGTAGCATTCCTAGAGGAGCTTAATCAATTTTCTTATGTCTCAGCACAAAATGTCAGAAGCATTTGTATGAAATGTTACTGCATAAGCTAATGTAAAAGATGTGATGCAAGAGAAAAGGCAAAATTGTTGGGGGGGGGGGCATTCTGTACCGGCTAGAGGAGGTCTTTGAGGAACAGGTATTACAAACATGCAATCATAGTTTTAAGTGTTTCAGTGACTGTACATTTATGGTTTATCGTTTGAGTTGGAATATTTAAAATGTAGGAAATAAAACCCTGAGGTTCTCTATTCACTATCCACAAACAATATTTCACACAAGAATAGGCATGCCTACTGCTAAAGCTGACCTGAATGATGATACTTGAAATGTTTGGGGTTTTTTCTTAAACTTAAGCCACACAGGCCAAATAAGTAAGAAATAACAAGTCATTATTTTTCTGTAAATCATGCATTTCTGACACATCGGTTCAACAACTTTCTTCATTATGCATGAAGTGAAATATCTCTTCATACATTTTGGTATCATCATATTCTATTTTATTGCTGGCAGATTTGTACTGTACCGCAATAAAATCAATAAATGCAACAATAAAATCATGCATCACCATCTGTGTGTTCAAAACAATTTTATAGTAGATTTACTGCCTAGATCCCGTTTTGAGGAACTTCTCTGAAATATCTGACCATTATATAGGTGTATTATTATACATTATTATTATAGCTGTATATATTAAGCATTAATTACATACTATATATTGTATACTATATTATACATTAATTATACATTATACATTATATATAACAGATATACGCTTATGTCTTTTTTATATATTTAGACAGAAACATTTTTTCTTTTTGCCTTCTAGACATATTTTCAAGATTCAAGAAATTACTCTATTGATGATCTAAGTTTTGCCTGTCTGCTCAGCAGATAGGCCTTATCCATTAAGAAAAATGTATACCACTTAAATGAACCATTATAAAAATGCCAGTTAACGAGCTATTTTAATATAGTAATTAAAACTGCTTTAATGACTGTAGGAAGAGATGGCTGCAAAACACATACATTAGCAGGGAAAAGTATTTATTTTGCACATTTTTGTACATTAAATTTTGTCCTACAAAGCTAAAAGAAAATAGCTTAACAGCTTCAGTTTAGTGTACTTCTTAGAAAAATCTTAACTGAAATGCATTTTCATTGGAATATAATTTCGTGCCAGTGTCAGATCTCATACAAAATAGATCTGTATAGACCAACAAATTCAGAAAATTGAATTGGCTTTAGGTTGGGACATTGTGAACTTGGCCACTTTTCCTTTCCAGATCCTGGATGTGACTTTGCCATTCATACACATTGTTTCAATTCAGAGGCATTAACTTTTACTCTTTCTATGATCCAAAATGGAAATTTGGTGCATTATTTTCAAAATGGTTTTGTTAAATGTCTACAGTATTTTTATTTTAAGTGTCCTGGGACATAAGTAGTTGATTTTTAATAAAAAAAATAGCCATATATTCTGCCCTTATGATGTTTGGATAAAATGGAAATGTGCACCTCAGCTGAGGCAGTGCTCGTGCTGTAAGGTGCTGTCTTTTACGTGGTGTTTGCTCTGGTGTCCAGCAAATTGGTATGTCTCCAAATGGAGAAAGAGGAGTCATGTACTGTCATATCCCCTTTTAGCTTGGCTTCAAAGATTTTATGCCTGGTATGCTACATAAGCAGCAGCCACCATTTGAATGTGAGCAGTGCTGATGAAATAATAACTAGAATGGTACATTTCAGTCTTAATTGGAGAAACTACATAGCACATGTTTAACTTATACCTAATTAAACAGAAATTCAGTTCCTGGGGTGAGAAAATTATGTGAATTTACTGGATAGGACAAATAATTTAAGTATTATAACCTCTTCAGTAGCATGATCTAAGATAGCAGATGCGTTACCAACTCACATTGCATACACATGACCGAGCTGGTAAAACATTTAAAATGAAATGTAATCTTAATATCCTTAGATTTATGATCAATATATCACTTATCATTGTCTACAATAGTGTTTTCTCTTACTCTACACTCCAAAGTTTATCCAGAAATTATTTTAATAACTATCATGAATAAGCTTTATTCAGCATTTTAACATCAAGTTATTACAAATGTGTTTGTATTTTTACCAAGTGTTAAGAAGTGATTGCAATCAATTTTGTATCTAAGATGGCTACTGAGGAAAAAATACAGTCTTATTTTGGGGGGGGGGGGGTTATTTTATTAACTGGAATCATCGAGTTAATTACAGTAACTTTTTGGACATACTTGCTTTCAACCTGGGAGGTTTCCCTCATTTTAAAGGGAAATAAACTCCCTTTGGGCATTAAATGGTATTTGCTTTGATGTAAATTTGTTTTCAAAAGAAATAAAAGACACTTTCTAGCCTCTGTTGTGCTATAACATCATATAACATCTTGCATGACGTGTTTTGCAATACACATATAAGTACTGATCAGTATATTTTTTATGAATATTTGACAAGCAATCTTTGAATTAAAATGATAAATGGTATAAATAATAGCATGTAATCCTAAAAGCCTTTTATCAAAAGGGAGGGACACCACTGAGATAATCTTTTGCAAAACTATAAAAAAGCCCAATTTTTTTCTATTATATTTATTCAGTACTTCTGTTTCAAATAAAAGTACTTGTGCAAATTCAAGCAGGTTTTACTATGGATAATTCAGAGAAAAATAATATTTGGGGAGTATGTTACCAAAAGCCATAAACACTATTGTAACTGCAGGGATTTCCCCCTATATTTCAAGTAAAAAAGATTTTATTTTAAAACAACCATATGAATCATTATATTACAGAGAATAGCTTATTTTAAAGGCACTGTAGAGCACCCATTTAATTAACATTAAGGGATTCTTTTATCTTTGGAAGATTTTTGGTTATTGCAAATTCATGTTTTCTCTTAATGGTGAAAAAATTACAAATACCTAAATATTCAAAGATAACATAAACCTCTCAAGTGGTACACTTAGAAACATTTTGTAGGTAAATTTAAATAATTAGTAATAACTTCTTAATATCAGTGCTATGCAAACAATAAAATATTTTATATTCCAGTATGTAGGACAGTGGCCACATTGCAACTGGTTATGAGTTTAAAGAAGCTGTTTGAGTATAAAGTATTTTTCTTAATTATGGACTTAATTAGGTATTTAGAAATGTGTAAGTAGTTCAGTGCCAAAGCAAAAAGAACAGAAAACAATGATCTAAAAATTGTTAAGAAAAAAAAAAAAGGGCTTCCTGAATGACTATGCATAGTTTATAATATGTTTTATAAATTAAGTTCAAAAAGACTATTTTCAGACTAGATAAACTTTTTTAAATTTATAAAACTTTTCTTGAATTCTGACAAAAATTAAAGAGTTGCCTCAGTAAATGTGCTTAACAAGGTAATAAAATAAACTGTAAATATTAAAGATGTTTCTACCGTTCCATCCCCGAATGGAAAAGGAATATTAACAGTTTGCCTATTCATGAGCTAAGTATGCTTGTAATACCATATCACAGAAGTACTGAGCCCATGAAAGCATAACAGCTGCTCATACTTGAGCCTAAGATTATAGAATGAAAAAAAAAAAAAAAACCCACACCCAAAAAATCCTCTCCCAAACTGACAAATCAGAAGACTCTGCAGTACCAGCTCAACAGCACGTCCACAGCCTTCCCTGCAGAACTCAGCCGCTGCAGGCTCACATCTAAGTGGCAGCAAGACACCAGCAATGTTTCACTCAGCATTGCTCTGCACTAGTCTTCTCTTCAAAGGTGTGAATGAGCAAGAGGGCTGGGGTAATCTCAGGTATTTATTAAGGAGCACTGATTGTTTACAACATATTACAAACAAGCAAAGATGTTTCGGATATTAGAACAGCTTACAACATTATCAGTGCTGCTGGTGAGGTGCCAAAAGGGTGTTTAGGGTATTTTTCAACCCAGACAACAAATTTTCTAGATCATACCCCACACTTTAACTTTCTTTATTGCATTTTCCATTTCCTTTTTTTTTTTATAGTATGCTCCTGTCAAAACTAATCTAATTTTTTAGTGGCTCTCAGGAAGTAGGTATTAAACAAGTGTTTCTGTTTTCATTTATTTATTTTTTGTTGGTCTGCTTTGTTGAGTTTGGTGAGGAGAGAGGAGTATTGGTGGTTTTTGTGGACTAAAACAGTGCCATTTAATGCAAAACCAATATCCTTCCCACCTAATAACCTTAACAATGTACACAATAACAGAATCTAAAGGGCTCAATGGCAGTAACCTCCAAATCTGTTCCAAACCTTTCTAAGAATTTTTTAAGAATCATACCAAAGTTATACAACAGCAAATTACAAATACTGCAGAAAAACACATAACTTGCATAATTCATTACATGAGGTCAATATTTTCAAAATTAAAATGCCTCTGATGTTCAGCATTAGTATCTTATAGATTCAGCACTAGCTTTCATCATACTGAAAAACTAAGTTTCAGATTTCACTTTCCAACAGTAACAAAATCACCTCGTCTACAGCATCCACTGGTGAAACAACAATGATTAAAGCATAGCTAAAGAAATGAGATTTCATTTATTCTTATAATAAATTTAATGGAAAATTGAAAATCTGTTATGATTAGAAATTTAAGACAATAATTGTATCTTAAAATATGGTGTCAAATTACAAATCTTTAAGTTACGTTATGCTGGCAAGGAGATATAAATTAATCTTGCTAGAAAGAAATAATTGAACTTAGTTACATTTCAAGGCTATTTTCTATTCAAAAATTGCTTGTTGCAAGTATACACCTTTAAAGACTTCTCTTAATTAACTGGTCTAAATACTTTATTTGGTTACAGCAGACTTGATAAGATTGCTCACTAGCCCACCTATACATTTTCTAGGTTATTCATTATAAAGTGAAGAGAATTCTCCAACCATTAAACAAAGCCCTTTTGCCTATGAATAATTTGCATTAAATTGTCTAAGGCATAAGAAGACAAGATACATTGATTTCGGAGAATAATATTCTTTAAATTTAATTTACTTACAAAGGAGATACTTGACTCAATGTATTATTGCCTTTAGAGATGATATATCCATGTTGATAAAGAAACATGCAGTTAGGTGAAGAAACCAGCATTTATTCCTTGTGTTCCCTATTGCTCTCATTTTTTCTTCTTTTATTGGAAGTCATTACGGCTATTTTGCTTGTCTTCAATTAGATTCTTCCCTAAGACAGGGAACATTAATCTAATGTGAATAAAATACTGAGAGTCATCTTTTGTGTGACTAAAGAACACTATTGTTAAGATTTGCCCTGCCTATTTCCTGATTCTTTAGGACCGTGCGTGTTAGTAATGTCAGAGCAAATCCTTTTAAAAAAACCTGCCTGGAATGGATTTGACAATATATCCATTACCTCTTTGCAACTTACTGTTCAGTGTTCTTATTTTTTTCTGCAGCAGCACAAAACATGAATACTTCAATATTTTGTTCAGATTTCAAAGAGGAATCCTTCAAACAGGGACAGGGAATTTCATATAACTTGCAGGAGGTAGTATCACTATTGGAAAAGACCAATGTGTTAGCAGGTGCTGTAGACAGCATATAAGGAAGAGTTTTATGAGCTCTTTCTAGATAACAGAAGAGTCAAATCTACATCCTGAGAAACTGGATTACATTGTGTTCTATTGCCTGAGCTCACACAGGAGGATCCTATAGGAGGCAGTTTTTCACAGGGATGCTGATTTTTTGTAATAAAAGCTTATCGCTGTACCTTTGTTAACCTTTTGCTGATGAGGATACATAAAATCTCTTGTGCTGAACAAATAGCGTATCATGGTGGTTAATTGAATTAGTATTTCTGAGTACAGTTTGCTTTCAATAACTCAGTCAAGTGCATAGCTGGAATATTATTTCTATTTATTTTATTAATTATGTCGTAATATAGCTAATGTTGAACAAGGGTTTAGGACTTGGTCCCCTGAAAAGAATGACGTCCTCAGCTCCTTCATTAGTGTAAAACAGCAAGGTTGGCTAATTCAAATATGGTAAAATTAACTTTATAAATGTGGATTGCACTGGGTCTGGGTCACCCCATCACATGGAACTTGTCCAAAATATTTGTGTTAACCTTTTTCTCCTATCTGTTCCAATTTCCAAGTTTTCTTCATCTTAAATTTCTACAGAGGTCAGACTGTACTTGCTATACTGCAAAGTACATATTACAAAAAACCTGAGATAGTAAATACCAGAATTTTCCTAGCAAAATGTACTGATATTTCTTGTGCCACATAATCACCTAAAGAACTCCCCTGCAAAATATGTAAAGGATGTCATAAAACTAGTGGTCAACTTGCATTGAGATTCTCCAATTGAGAATCCCATCTTCAAAACTTATATCTACATCTCATCTTAGAAGAAAAAACGATAAACATGATATTAACCTCAAAAATGAAGGGACAATAGCTTAAAGTCATGAACTTACATATTTACCCTAACCAGCCAAATGGCATCTTTGTACTGTTACCTATAGAAACAAACTGCAAAAAAAGACTGGCAAAAAATAGGTAAAAATAAGAAAAGATGTTCGTACGTAAAGTTAAAAAAAAATCCTGAGTCAAATGTCAGGAGAGATGCTCCAAAACAACCGTGCCAAGACCTAACCCAGACACAATGCTCTGCTAACCACTGCTACCTATATTTACTTGTCACAGCAGTATCACTGGTTTGTTATCAGAATTGCTCCAGGGCACTATATACCAGGTCAACCTGATTATTGCCAAACCTTGATTTTTCTTTCTTTGAAATTAATAAAAATTAATGACAAAATACCCATGGATTTAGAAAGACAAAAAGTGGGCATTTCACTGTTAGTTAATGCAAGATCATAATTAGTCCTTCCTTCAAAGGAAGTAGAATTCATAGAGCAGCTACCCAAAGTGCTCAATATTTTGTGGGGTGAGTGTTCCAAGACGAAGGCTCATGCCCACTGCTCAACTGGGAAGAGCTTCCTGCTTTCCATTTCTGTTCTGTCTTCGGATATGTACAACCCAGTCCCCAATGCCTGTATGTCTCTTTTGCCACTCTGTACAAAAATACCAGGAAATATTGATACTGATACTATAAATCTAATGAAAAACAAGTTTAATTTCCTATCTTTAAAAGGTCACTAAATTTAGTGTTTATTACATGCAATCTCTCCTGTGCAAAAATAAATGAACTCCAAAATTCAAATCCCCTGGTATTAACTGACGTTTGTGTTTACTGCAACTAATTGTGCATAATTGTAGTCTTTACAGATCACTGATAAGCAAAAGAAAAAAATTAAAATACAGACAATTTTCAGATCAAGAATTTTCCTTATGGTTTTTCCCTTAATACTTACATGTATCTGGCGTTGGAGGCTAGTCCTTAAAAAGTATATATTAGAACTAGTTTTCCCACATTTTTTAAACTGTCTCCATGCTTGAAACACTATATCCCAAACATTTTGCCTGAATTATGAATAAAATAAAAGAGAACAGAGCACAGCCATTTATTATAACTACACTATGACAAGTTAAAAACGTGTGACAACTGGTGGTGACAATCAATACCTTAAAATTTGATCCTACTTTATTTTAACTCAGCACAAACATGAGAAATTCACTATGTGTGAAAACTAAAATGAGTTTCAAAACCATATTTTATTCTTTTAACATTAAAATGAAGTTTATCATTGCTCGAAGTATTTGTGATCTTAAAGCCGCAACTGACAACAATTATTTAAAAACAAGTAAATAAAAATTGCAAGCGAGCAGGACATGGCACAACATTTTCACAAAGAACTGTTTAAAGACTTGAAGTTTCAAAAGCAAAACAAAATTGTACTGAAAATGGCTAAGAGTAAATATACCTAAGGTAAATGAAAAGTAAAACCTAAGATAAATACATAAAATCAGCTTAGTTTTACAGTAAAGATTAAAAAATAAACCAGCAACAAATAGAAGAACTTATATTGAAAAAAGGTACAGAGATAAATAAAACATCTTTAGGAAACATTTTGGAGGAAAAAAGCTACTAGAAAATATAGTAAATAACGGACAAAATCAGCAATACTTTTAAAGTAAAAACATTGAACAGCTTGTTTTTATTTTCATGCTGAAATGATAACACAATCTAGAAAAAAACAACATAATTTTGCAGTCACTCATTTTTTATGCTAATTTTTGTCTTAATCATCCCTTTGAAGTAATCTTTTCACCCTCTGCTTACAAAGAAACGTTACCAGATTTCTAATAATTTATCCCTAAATCACCTTTATTTTTCAAGTATAGAAACTGGAAACGAACACAACATCGTGTCTACAAGCCATGATTGCATGATAGAATTATAACATTAATTTTTATTTTCTATGCTATTTTTTAAAGTATTCTGATGTTCTCTTATATTTATTTTGATTTATGTTATATCATCACCATACATCAAGGAGAGCTTTTTACTGAACTGAATGCAATGATTCTCTTATCTGTAAGTTGTTTTTTTCCCCCCCTCAGTGGCCCTAGGCTATTTTTGTAATACAAAAACTTGTACGAGTAGACCAAATTATTCCTGCTCTTGGGTATTTTCATGCATTTATCAAAAACAAATTGACTATTTTTTCAGTTAACATTTCAGTTACGTTTCTCAGTGAAACTAACACTACTCAAAATTTCTTCTAGTTTCACTTATCTAAAATTTTATCACATTTTCTATTCATTACATTCCAGATCTTGTAAAATGTATTGAATGACATCAAATTTTAAATATTGCATCATCTTCTATCATCCTTGTGCCATATTAAAAAAAAACCCACAATTTTTTATTACTTCACTTTGTGTACAGAAACAGTAGTTTCTTAGCTCTTAAATGTGCATTGCCTCTTATTTAAAAAATACAGGCCCAATCTCACACTTACATAATTTAATGCCTATTGATGTCGAAGTGACATATTCACAACACAGAACATTTAAAACAGCCTTTGAAGGATAAGAAGCTAAGTTTCCATAATAGCCTTTTGTGAAGAATTTTGCCAGAAAGTTTTTCATCCATATGAATTACTATTAATACCGTTGAATATACCAATTAACTTTTCTGTTGATATAATCACAATATTGTAGTATGCTGGGGGTACTTTTTCACTATTAGATAGGAATATTGACTCATTCCTATAAAATTGTTCTAGATCAATTTCAACCAATTTTCTTTTACGAGTAAGTAATTCTATGCCTCGTTTAGGGATAAATAGCCTGAACTTGCCCAAGCGCCAAGCATAGCAATTAATTGGAAGTATTCATTATATACCCATTTTCTTTAGATCTGAGTGAAGTCTTTTATTCTGATATAAAGTTTTAAAAAGTCTCGCTGGAAGGGTGGCCTTTTTGCATGGATAAGACTTAGCTGTGTGAGCCCTGCGGCGTGTGGTCATGGTGACATACACATCTGAGTGCAAAGGAGGAGTTTTCATAGTATTGAGTAAGAGCTTTACAGTCTGCATTTACGTTTACATAAGAGCAAGCATTTTGCTTGCTTTTATGGTTTTGTTTCAATGTTTCACCTGTTCCAAACACACCTTATTCACTTTGAAATGGTCAGATAGACAATTACTGATCCAGACCAAGGACGCAGTTTGCTAGCCGATTTAGCAGCCAGCTGCCACTGAAAGAAAATGTGTTATCCAAAAATCTACGGAAAGATATTTTGAAAAAACCCCATGAATTATTTTCTCCTGGTTTACTATCTTGACAGCAGGCTCTGAAGCCTGATGCTGTCAGAGCACAGGGAGGGGTAGAATTGCGTGGCCAGAGGTGAGGAGTGACGAGCAGGATCGCTCCTTCTGGCAGCTGTTAGCCACTAGCTTAGCTGTGACATCAAACTGCACCATAAATTAATTCCAATAATGAATCATTTTGCCTTTCAGATTGATTTTCTATCGCTTCCATCTGGAAAACCTTTTATGAAATGGAATAAGTGCCTATACAGGATGCAAGGAAGTGGAGATTTAAATTCAGTCATAAATGTATGCGAACAGAACATATCTTGCATTCATGTCTGCAGCTCATCTTTACAAAACGTCAAACTCTTTCAAATGTGACTAAGCTAAATTATTTTTTTTCACTCATATGAAAATCTCTTTTAAAATAAAGCTCTTTTTAAAAAATGCAAGCTGTTCTTAGGTATTTACTGCAACGTACTGTCTCTTTTAAAATAAAGCTCTTTTTAAAAAATGTAAGCAGTTCTTAAGTATTTACTGCAACATACTGACATATTCAGGAGTCCCAGCTTTTTCTGCTGTTATCTGACTCTTGATATTGACTATTACTTCAGTACTGCCTCGCTGCAATTATTACGGATGACAGCTGTGTAAGGACTGTTTAGACTGAAGGCCTTGGCCTAGACATGTCCATTGTTTTGATATGTTACCTTGGAAGAAAAAGAGACGTACAGTGTTTTCTTACTGAAATTACGAACTATTGCACCAAATATTTCATTAACTTTGCGACCTCATTTGCTGTATTTGAATGCAGACTCTTTTGCCTTATATTTCCTCCAACAGTTATATTCCATATTACAGAAATGAAATAAAAATGAGCCAAAAAAAGGAGCTGAGGAATTAAATGGTAGCAAGGAATAGCTAAATGTTTGTGTTAAACTACTAAAGGCTTAGAAAATTACGTTAAGTTCTTTTTTCTGTTGATGTTTTCTGATTAAATGATTATTTGGTTTCCTCTGAAACTTAATTTTTCTTCATTCACTGAGCTGACAACTGACTGCTGCAGCTCCCACTTGTGCAGCGTCTATAACCGGTCGAGTCCCACATTTACATCCAAAGAACTTTAGGTTTGTTTTTCTTTGAAGATATTGGAATTCAGTTAGGACACACTGTTGAGCTTATGACTCTCTAATATATTTTTCCAAAGAATTTCTTTGAATATGCTTTGTTATATTCTTGTTTATTTTATTTTCTTTACTTTATTTGGATATCTTTGTAAACTAAGATAGCACAAATATGCACTACAATAGAAAATTAAAAGGAAATTGTGCAGAATATATTAAAGAATGCTTTTTTCTAATTTATAAGTCTGCATCTAAGTGTTATATTCCATTCCAAACAAAATATTGTATGGGCAATGATGGCTGAATGACACTGCTAAAAAAAAAAAAAAAAAAAAAACCAAAACCAAATAATATTTTAAAGGAAAGAAAAAAACCCCTACGGATATTATTCAGTGAAACATTGTGAATTGCAAATATATTTGAAAAAAAAAACCCCATTATTTTAACCCTGTAATTTGCAAATTAAATAAAATGTGGAAGTTGTGTAATAGAAAACTTGTATACATTGTTATATCAGCTATGATTGTAATTTGGCATCAAAAATAGATTAAAAATGGATTCGTCTGTAATAAAAAGTTGTAATTCCATACTGTGTTCACTTCAGGGTCTCTTCTGCAATGCAAGTCTTGTTTGTCAGTTCCATACAAATACGCGGTGCTATAGGATGTAGTTACTATCATAAAGATGACAGATACGGTGATAGAGAGGAAGCTGTGCACTCAGAAACAAAAAGCATGGAAATGCTAGGAAATGCTAGACGTGAATTAGTATATCTAATTAGACATACAGAAAGACAGAAAACTGCTGCACACAAGCACAAAGTTCAAGCTATAAGAGATGTTTCATACTGACATGTGAGAACCGTTAGAAAATTCTGTAATAGCCGCCTTCTGCCCCCGCCTTACAACAGAGGAGCTGCTCTTGCCCATTTGCACAGGCATAACCACCAACTCTATGCAGTCAGGCCAAGTCATTTAAACAAAAGAGAAGACGTTTAGATCTGCAAGACAGAGCTCTAGCATCTAACAGATATACTTTAAGGACACATTTAGCCCTTGTTTTCGGAAAGTCCCCAAGCAACATGGTGCTATTTTCAGTATATTTTCAAACACTGGTACAAAGTTTGTTGATTTTCGTGTTCCATGTAGCATATAATAAAGGATGTTTCTCGAAAGAGATTTGCCTCTCTAGTAGTTGAGCTGTTATCTGTCATAACAAGGCTGAAATACAAGTCTGGGAAAGCTGGATATGACACACTTTTCTCCTCCAGCTTTACACAAAAAACACTCAAGGTTCATACATACCCATCTGTGGTTGATTCCAGACCAGATGCCCTGATTCTTCTGAGGTATATTGCTATAGTTTTTCCCACATGCAATTGCTCAGAAGTTCATTACATGAAGTGGATGGAAGCCGTAGTAGTGACTAAATCAAATTTTAGTATAAACACTGAAATGCAAAATGCATTTCCACTTCCATAACATTGTCTAAAGACACAGACACATGTGAGAACAGAATTAAACTCTAAAAAAGAACTGGAGGAGAGATGGAGTTAATCCTCAGTTATCTGCTTATGATAACTGTTAGGGGAAATGATTTTCCAGAACATCCATACGAGAAATGTGTGAAAGAACATTATAAATTTCTAAAATCTTACAGATTATAGCATTCTACGGCGGATACATTGTAACTAGCAGCAATTCTTTTGGACTGTGAATTAGTTTGTATGGTGAACCCAGTCAAGAAAGTATATTACTTTTGGAGATCTTTTAAAAAAAAAAGAAAGAAAACAGACCATATTTACAGTGTGAAATGCTATATTCTGCAAACCAGGTACTTTGAAAATGTGTTAGATTTTAAAAAGGATAACTAGTTCAACACAATTTTACAACTTAAAAAATTACAATAAATATGGTTGGTTAAAAAAAAAGCTAGTACAATCTTTTAATGCATAAACAGTTGAATGGTGAGTGGAATTAATCTAGCAATTTTATCTTCATAAATAATGGTGGTGAAGGTGACAATGAAAGATTATGTCCAGTTGCGCCTGCCCAGATTTCAAAATGGACATTGCAAACAAGGGATGCATGTCACACAAATGACAAGTGAAAAAAATGCCTTACATATATTAGAAAGCTGTCTCGTACATTTATGTGATGACAATATTGAAAGACTGGTGGTTGGTCATAAATACTTCCTGAGGGAAAATGATAGATAAAAATGAGCTTTTTACTCTAGTGAAGAGTCATGCCAAGAAGCTGTGGTTGGATACTAGAGTTAGGTGCATTTAAATAAGAATTTAGGCACATACAATTGATGGTGAAATAGTTATACATCAGAACAAGCTACTATGCAAGATTATGGATTTTCCCTGACATGATGATTTCCAATCAAGCCTAAAAGCCCTTCTGGAAAACCTTATTTTGCTGTGTACAAGTTATTGAACCTAATATTGGGGTAATTATATAAAAACAGATGGCTTTATCATGCAGAATGTCACATTAAATCATCTAATAAATCTATATAGCCTTCATTTTTATGAATTCAAGACAAAAAGAACAAAAGGACCAAACAATGCTGTATCAGGGAATACTATCATTGACACTGCAAAAGCAATGCTATTCAGTTACATTATTATTAAAACTCTTTCTTTGGCTAAGTGCTTTCCCTATCAGAGGAAGGTAATCAGAAGTCCAGTTGCAAAGAAACAGCAGCCTTGAAGACAAGGAACATGGAGGCAGTACTTGAATTTCTCATGTGGTTTTTTTGGGTTGGTTTGTTTTTTTTTTCTTTTGTAGTTAGATTTCATAAAGGAATAGAGATTTCTAAAATGAAAACGAATACACCAAGTCACTGAAGGAAGTAAGACAACTAAAAAGAAGGTCAGGGTAGGCCCAGGCTGAAGCTAGAAAGCAGCTATGGGCAAGTCTTGTATACTGAAGGGGTATAAAAGTCGGCAAAATCAACAGTTTAAGATTCTCTGAGCTTCTCGGTTTTTCACAGATGGACAGGAAATAATTAGGTACATGCATGTTTACATGGTTACATTACATGCTTATGTGCTACCTCAGAAACAGTTTAGCACCTATTGCCCTTATATTTATTCTTTGCTTAAGTAACACTGGGCATGTACTTTACATATCTCCTTTGATAAGCCTGCTTCAATTGTGAACACTGCAAAATAGTTAATGCCACCACATATGATAGCCATAGTTATCATCAGTGGCAATTAATAACACCACCAAGATACATTGGAACAAGGAAAAAGATTGAGGAAAAGTAGAAAACCTGACTGAGATGGAGAGGGCTTTTACATTAGGCAAAGACAGAGAAAAGTATGATTTCATAAATATATAGGTATCAGAACAAAGAAAAGAAACAGAATAAGGAGTAAAGTAAATAAACGATTAAAATGTCATGTAAGGTAGTACACTGTATACATTGTATATATTACTTCTAACAGGAAATTAGGAAATAAAAAAAGGATTAAGTTTCTTCTGAAATTAGTTCAAAAAGAAAGGCAAGAGGAAAAAAAACGCTCACAGAGAGATGTTTTAATTAGTCCATAAAGGCATTTACTTAATTGCTTTCAATATAGTTAGTAAAAGACAATATCCCACTTTATGAATTCTGATAAAATCGTATCACGGTTTGGACTTTTTTATATTATGTCCTGCACTGTTCAGCTTAAAATAAAAGGTGCAACTGTTGAGTTACATTACCTAGTTTAAATTTATCTTCATTTGATTTGGGTAAGATGGTAGTGCAAACTAATGCAAGAAAAAGAGATTAAAACTAGAACTACTATCTCCCCAGCTCTGTATTACATCCGAAATCATATTCTTTAGCAACTTGCTCAAACAGGTCTAATCCAGGTCTATGTGGTTGTTTCAGGCAGGCTATATATTTTTCACAGACTAAAATAACTGATGTTCTTGTGAAAACTTCTGCCTTCTAAATCAATATTTCTCTTTCTGCATTCTAACACTTTTTAAGGAACTGGAGATTGCTCATATTACTTCTTTTAATAAAGGGGATATAACAGCTAACTAAAAAAGTACACTTCAGTCCTCTATTGAAAGTATGACTGTTACGATCTCCTCTGACAGCATGTATCATAACTCTGCTAAAACTGTGTATGATTTACACTGAGTTTCTAGCATTAAACTTGCCGTTGGCTTCATTTCTAATCCTATATCTTTCACCAGTCACCACAATTTAAATTGATCAGTTAGATCTTCTTTTTTATGGGAGCAGGATAGGAAGGTTAATGACACATGGAGTTTTATTCTTTCAGGTATTAGGCTAGGTACCAAGCCTGAATTCTGAAAGCTCATAAGCGTATGCTTAATCCACTCCTATGCAGAACATTAAGCAAATGCTTTAAGAGTTGTTCAGAATGGGGATGCTTTCACGTATCAGTGCCTAGGCCATTTATTGTACCGGGAAGGATGTTATATACAATGGAAAATCTTAGACATGTCATATTGACTCAAAAATACGGTATGTCTGGAAAGAAGCCTCCCAATGCTCTGCAACAAACAACCTAAAGAAGATGAAGAACTTCTAAAGAGTAAAGAATCCCAAATGAGATATTTTTTGCTGTCGCTATCAGAAAGGTCCTATGCTACTAAATTATTTATCTGAATGTGTATAAACAGATAAACAGTGGGTTTTTTAGTTGAATCATATACCTTGAGTTACAATTGAACTCTTCTAGTTCAAGGACTAGCAAAATCCAAAGTTATGGTCCTTCTCTCTTAACCTTTCTGTTCTGTCAAAAGTCAAAGTGAATTTCAGCAAGACTAGTTAAGGCTAAAGTCAGAAACTCTCCTAATGCCCAGGACACAAGTTACAACTCTGCTTATACTACTTTTTCAAATCAAAATACTACTTCTGTGCTCACAGTTCCTGGGAGTGGACTATCAGAATACCCCACTAGGGCCACACTGGAGGAAAGGAGTTGATTTTCAGAAGCTATTTGCTGTGGACATCTTACAAAGTAATAGACAGTATTACAGTTATGAAACTGTAGATACAGTAGTTTATTTTGCAATCAGCAGAAAAGCACTTGTCATTTTTTCTTCCAATAAATATTAGAAGATTACTAAAACAGGTTGAATTTCAACTTTATTATGTCATTTATTAGGCACTGTGCTTTAACAGTATAGTACATATAGCAAGAAGATATATAGTTTTAGAAATACATCTGATTTTAAACTTAATATTGCTTTAAGTAGGCTAAATAATTTATAATGTGTTTACAATCCAGTAAAGGTACTTGCAAACTGTATTTTTAAATAATTATCAAGATCTAGATTCATTGGTACTCTGAGCCTTTTCGGAGTTTTGGGGAAAGATATACAACCTGTAAAGATTTTAAAAATTTATTATAAAGTTGTGGAGTTCATCTGCATCACATTTATTAATCCCTAATCCTTACAATTTTGTTAATACTAGCCAGAGACACTTGTTCTTTCACTTCTTAATTAAGTGATATTCTCTTACATCTTTATGTTAGTTATCATACAATACTTTTTCTCCATTTTAGATGCTAGCTATCTGTCTGGTCATCTATAATCTCTGGAAACACAGTTATTCAAAGTCACCCAGATGTTCTAGTAGCACCTTTGTTCTTTTGGTCGGCTGCATGGGAGAATTTGTGCTTTGCTCTTCCTACAACGTGCAGTACTTATGAGGAAGCAAAATCTCTCATATGACTGTATAAACACTCAGTTCAGAAGAAATCTGACATACATGCTCAAATTCACCCTGTTCAGGACAGCGTTCATTTACGTACTATCTGATTCCAGTGCTTTCTGACTTGGTAGATGCATAGGTGCTCTCCCGGGTAAAGATACTTGTCTGATCTGGCATCATATGGGCCCGATATGCTGTCCCTATTCAGCGTTCATAATGTATGATCTGTCATCATTAATTTCCTGAGGGCCAGAGTTAGAACCAGGCCTTTTATGTGGTGCTATTCTTAAAAATCATGCTGTGCTACTTAAGAAAATGAAGAATAACATTAATTTTGATAGTGCATAAGAACTGAAAGACTGATTTCAGTTTTCAGTGTCTAAACTCATTGAATACATGGGTGTAAATTTGTACAGCGGTATATTAGAAATGTCTGTGTAGGAATCCTGTTATTACTTAACACCCACATATCTTGTAAACTAATAACGGGATTTGTGTTGAGTCTTCTGTACACTGTTCAGAAAATTTACCCTACATCCTCCACTTTACCCTTTAAAAATTTAATCAAGCATCTGTCATTTCATATCCTTCTCAAAACCCTTTATTTTGCTGCAAAGAGTCCAGATTATGCCATGATTATTAGGAAGAACATGTTGCATCCCAGATTAGTTTGCCTCAGTATGAATAATCTCTCAGTTAACATCTGAAAATAAAATAAATGCACCATGTGTGCACATATATGTTTAAAAGGGCAGGTGAAAAGGAGAGAAGGGAAAGAGATAAGAAAAGGAAAACTTCCCTTATGGTTTTTTCCATGTGTATGTATGAGCATAATCAGAACCTGGATTAATTTTTTTTTTTCTAGGGAGCCAGTCTGGAAATACTTGATCACATGACTAAACATTATCCAGATGAGTCATCTTGGAGGTGACTTTCTTGGAGCGTCTAGGAGCTCTTTATGCCTCCCTCCCAAAATACTCTGCACCTTTTTACATGGCAAGCATATCTGGGTTCACATGGCTGCACAGCCTCCCATTCCTATCATGCCTGATGTAGCCATGACGGGTCTAGCCACAAATCCTCTCCATGTAAATTTCCAGTGTTCTCAAAACAGAAGTCATATAAGAAAGGGCTTCCACTTTTCGACACACTATGCAGAGAATGCAGGAAAATTATCTACTAAAAGCCATGATGATAATTTAGAAGTCAATGAGACTTAAGTAGAAGCAGCTGTATTACTATGGTGGGTGACATGATCCAGAGAGATGAACAAACACCTGCTACCCACCTCGCAGCATATTGTTAGACTTAATTAGTCGATGTTGAAAAGCACTTTAAAATCCACTGAAAAAAAGGGCAAGTATTATTAATTTTTATTATAATTATCATAATTATCTCTATTATTGTTATGTGAGATGCACTGTGTGAGAAGGCACAAGACTGCAACAATGAGTGCTGTTGCCAGAAGATACAAAATATTAATTTATTTTTAAAATTCTCTAAATTATAGCTATGTCTACACTGTCAATTTGGCTAATGTCTCGGTTTAGTCTTTGGTTCCACTTCTCTGATATTCCACACTGCATGCATGCCAGTTTGCTCCTGGGCTGTCATTTGGAGTGAGGCTTTAACTCCTTCTGAAAAGAAATCTTACCAAGACCGAGGTTACCTCATGTTTTGTTCCATGCAGACAATGTGTATATGACCATTACAGGAAATGAATCCTATACTTTGGGACAGTCCTTCAGAAGCAGCACTACAATTCAGTTCGATCACAGACACCCATACCGCTCCCTGGGTGACATACCTTGCATTCTTTGTACTGTGCTAGAAAACCATGGTCCTACTGCAACCAGCAGTCATTATTTCACGTCGTCTGGTTCACTAGAAAAGGGAGCAAAAAAAGGTCTTACCATCACAGAGGGGATCCCTGAAACCAGAAGAGACCTGGACACTGGAGTCCATTTGTGTGGGGAAAGTGGAAGCCCCAGGAGCCTTACCTTTGGCAGGATTCAGACCTCTGCTTCACAGGAAGTGGCTGGACTGGCTGATGCTGCAGGGTAGGAACACGTTGCCAGCCATGTCAACTCAAACATCAAATCTCCCTGAATACAAGCTTGTTAATGATGATTGCCAGCTAGAGGTCTAGTGCAGCTTGGCATACATGACCAGAGCAGGACCTTTGGGACCCTCACAAGAAAGCAGTTGTGGCAAATGCTCAGCTTTCCTTCCATCTTCCTGAGAACAGAGAGCAAGGAGGAAAGGGGGCAGGGGATACTGATTGTGTTTAGGGGCAGACAAAATATGGCAGGGAACAGGCTAAAACAAGCAGGGCACAGGATACACAGGGGAACAACAGCTTCTGCAGCTGGCAGCCTCCCTAAATATTAGCCTCCCATCACCAGCTCACCTCAGCCTCCCATCACCAGCTCACCTGACTGTACATCCAGAGAACAGGTCTGCATGACAAAAAGCTACATCACAGCTCAGGTTTTTGCTGGCCAAGAATACAAAGTGAGACTGATAAACCACAGCCGTGCACCTTTATGACCATCAAGACCAGACAAACATCTACAAACGGTGCACAAACATAAGCTGCCAGGCATCCCCTCTGCATGGGTCGGAGAACAAGTACTACTTTCTCAGTGGCACTCTGCTCCTCAGGTGGAAAAAACAAGCATTCACTTTCACTGAATTTCGAAACAAGGACTGCAGCTGTCAGAGACAGTGCTTACTGGTTTTCCAGAGCACCATTCTGGTGAAGAAGCAATCACAACCCTGTCACCTGCCTCATATGTCCTTCATTCTCTCCCTACTTTTCCCCCTGATGACACATCCACTATGGGCTTATCAAGGTATCACTTTCTGGCACCTCTTCTCTGTCTCACCAGCCTAGGAAGCATCTAACTGAGCCACAGGGGTGTAGCTGCACCTATCTTATGCTGTGTTTTTTCCCCTCAGAGTTTGGGAATGATTGATACACAGTCAGAGGACAAGAATCTCTGATTTGCCAGGATGGTAAAAAATAGGATTTTGAAGGAGCCAGGGATCAAACATGGAGCCAAGGCAGCTGGTTGTTCCATTCCTTACCTCTTCTATAGACAAGTCTCTGATGTCTTGCTTGATATAGTGGGACACCTTGTAGCTGGGGTATTTGATCTCTTTATAGGGGATGCCACATGGAAATGTGAATGCCATTGATGACCACCACTCTCAAAAGCCCTGAAAGGCATCTGCAGAAATCGTTGAAGACTTCTCATGGGCCAACAATCTGGTGAAGTCTTTCAGACCTCAATTATGATCAGACCCGTGGAGGAATGATTTCACAGACAGTAAAAGCTGTGCTTGACAAGTCTCAGAGGTTCAACAGTGACCCTTCTTCAGCTGGTATTGGGGCCCAGAAAAGGATCCACTAGATCTTTCTTGTGATGCTGATCCTGGCAGAGTGCCTTAAATGTGATTCTCTGCATTTAAAAGGTGCACACACAACCTCTTTCCCCCTAGGGGCTATCATCATCAAAATGTCTGTTTTCCAGGGTCTTTCAAGCAGGATTTCCTCTCATTTTGTAATGTCTCCAGAGCAGAGGAGGAAGCAGCACACCCAGTGATGTGGTCAGGATGATAGCTTGTCCACTTGAGCAACAGCAGGAAAAAAAAAGTAGAGAGGCTGCAGAAAGTAACATGCAAACACAGCACTCTAAAAGAAACAGGTTTGGGAAGGATACAGACTTCTGTTATAGATCCTGATAATACAGAGTGGGAGGAAGAAAAGAAAGTCCAACACGGTGTGCATGTTATCCTACACAGGAGTGCCCCTAGTTAGCTGCCAAGGGTTGTGGAGTAGGTGTTGAGCTAACTAGGATTAAGCAGTGGAGGTGAGGCCAACCTGTCACAGGATTTGTTTGTCTTGAGCAGTGCTAACACAAGCTGTTGCATATCTATCACTACAGCACGGGAAATATCTCTTGTATAAATCCCTATGGCATGAATCCCCTTAAATATCACTGTTTTTCTCCTCCTCTAATATCTTTCTTCTCTAAGATTTTATTAGTATCAAATGTCATCAAACAATCAAACTTTTCCATTTGGTTAGCAGATCATAATTCCTGGCATTTCATGACTCATGCATATCGTTTCCTAGAAATCATAAATGACAATATTTCAAAAAAGATTCCATTCATTTTCTTAAAATGCCCCCAAACTACCTCTTCTCTGTGTTTGTTACTGAGCTAGTTAATGAACAGAGGTATATATGCACTATATATACACACACACATGCATTGTGGGAGGATCTACCACAGATATATCACAGGAAATGTTATGTATACACTCTACCTAAATGGAGTGATTGTTAAAGCCTACCTGTCATTTTCTCCCCCAACCTGAATAAATAAGAATAGCAGATGCATCTGGGAAGTTATTCAAACTACCATTTTTTTAAAATGTGTTTTACTGGCTTTCATTATATACAAAGTATTCCCAAATTCCAGATCATATGAACCATTACAGTTCAACTATTATTTAAAATGAAATTAAAACAAGTATTTCAGGATTTTTTTGGTTATTTTTTTAAACAAGTATCTAGTCAAGCTTACTAGCCTGACTAGCAGGCTTATTAGCAGGTTAGTCCTTACTAGCTAAGGCTAATCCTTACTAGCAGGCTTTGCACACACAATCGCATTCTCCCTAGGTATGACAGTGATCAAAATGTCAATGTTCCAGGGTCCTACAGTAGGAGTTCCTACTATTTGATAAAGTCTTTATTTTTTGCTCCTGTCTAAAGACTGATATAAAATTATGAAAATTTACTTAGAAGTCAAACAATGGCATAATATTTAGCAGTGAAATACACAGATTCAAAATTCACTGTTGGAATAAGCTGTGAAAGTACATAGAAGTACATTACCATCATTCTACAAAGTCATTCGTCATCTTAGCTTTGCTAATAACAATACAAAGCATACTGGAGGTGTGTTTCAAATATGAGCTTTCAGCTGGACAACTCAGGAGATGAAAAGCAGTAGGAATTCCTTTTACTGCTCAGAGCCTATCTAACCACTATCTTAAAAGTGAAAATAGAAAATGTCATTTAGCATCTGTAGAGTTGAAATAAGGAGATACACCTTCTTTAATAAAATATCCAGGGAGTGTGAAGTATCTTGTCCTAATGTGGTGATGATAAGTGAATCTTTTCTGTATTCCAAGTTGAGACATCTAGACAGAGCTACCAAGAAAGGACATCTTGGTCAGTTTAAAGGTCCGTTTAGTCTAGGATGCTGTCTCTGGAAATGACTAATAATGATGATTTGGCTAATAAAGATTATTTGAATAGAGAATAAAAAAACAGGAGAGTGTGATATTTCCTAGACTGGCAGCCTCTCACCACAACTACCTGAGGCACAGGGATTTTTTTTGAGCTCAAAGAGCATCTTCACCATATGTTTGAATTTTTAAAAAGTATTTTATTCCATTACTTAATTTCATCATTTTTAGAGTGCACTTTGACATACATAACATTCTGGGACAAAGAGTTCTGTAATTTAACCTTACGTTATGTAAAAATGTATTTCCATTCTGTTTTAATAAAATGAGACAAATTGGAAGGAATTCTCTTTTCTCAAGACTCGGATTCAGATAAGAATGTCTTTGCCCACAGTGACGTATATAATGGAATAGTTCAAAATTACATACCAGAACTTGTCTAGACCATTCAATTACAAATACATATGAACATATAGACCATTCAGTTAGAAATACATACAAACATACTACTAGTTTGTCTCTGAGTTGTGATTCTGGTATCACCTTTCCAGCAAAATTAGCCCTGTCTATACTTGTGCACATTCATTACTGTGATAGAAGTTTTTGAAATGTAAAGGGATGTTTTTTGGCCTTACAACAATTAAGATTCCTTAAGATTTCCTTTTCTTTTTATGTTCCTATGTAAACCATGTATCCGATTTTGCAAACAATTATTTTATCTCTGAGACTGCAATAGCTACATATTAATTTAGCAACTTATATATATAAAAATTAGTGGGATGGGTTATGGCATAATGACAAATTATAAACAGGCGGAAGGTTGATAATACATTAAAAAATTATTAACAGATTAGCAATGAGGAGTTTTTGAGAAAAGTTTCCAAAAACCCCACATCTGCAACTGTTCTCATTATTTGAAGTACTTTCTGACAAGACAAAGTCAGTATAGATGCCCTTTTGCATAGAATATTGGCATACTTTTAAAAAAATTACAAGACTGTCATAAATTGGTTGCAGCAATATTTCATATTCTCCCAGACAAGTTCTGTAAAGCAAAACTGCAAGGCTTTTCATCTTGAAATGAGGTTTTGATGGCATAACATTTCACAGGTTGCCGGTGAAAGAAGGTGAGGAAAATTCAGTGTGCGTCCTGACGCTCTGAACTCTTCATCCTACAGCCCCCATGTCAGCTACTTGCTAGCCAGGGCAAGCAGCAATCCCCATCCCAAAGTCTTTTCTCACTAAGTTTTGCAGTTGCTTTTCCTCCTGGATGGAAATTTGTGAAAACAAAAACCTCTTACTGTTCCCGCTGCAGATGCTCCTGCTTTGTCAGTCCTCCTTTCACCCAAAAGAAAAGAGAAGATTGAAACAGCATCTCTGAGGAACTGCACCACCCCACATCTGGAGAGGACCATAAAGAGAAGCAAGTCACTTTCATCTTTGCTTTAACCACTGATATCAATGCTTGATGCTTATCTTTGAGCTTGATAATACACATGCAGTATTTAATGGATTTATCGATACCTTTCCTTATTATACAGTTTAACCAATCCTAGAGTATCACTGCTTTATTAGAGTTTGATTTTTACCTGCCTACCTTTATGTGCCCTCACAGATGCAAGCAAGACTACTTTTAATAAAATTCTTGAGGTAAAGGTAGGAAAACCTGGTGTTAGTAAGCAGACCACTCTACTTAAACATATTCGATTAGGCGCATGTTCTAAATTTTTTATGGCTGTGTACTCTAATTTCTTTTCTGATTCTGACTTGTCTAGAAATATTTATTTTGCTTTTTTAGTACTGATCTCATGAACTGGAACTCTCAAAAATAACCCATAGAAAGTATGGATAAAGAAAAAATACATTATGCACTTATTCCTCTGGAATCTTGAGAAAAAAAAGGATCTTTTTATATGAAAGTGCCAATGCTTCAAATTAATTACTCCAGCTGCCCACACTAATCTAGAAAAGGCAGTCTGTAATCCAGCAAGACAATAAAACCAATCCATACTCTAACCACTGAACCAAATAATTCACTAAAAATGAAAAACAATCAAAGCTAGCTATTCATCAGAGTTGATGCTCATGATGAAGTAATAGCTGTTCCTGCTGTTATAAGGTTCACAGATACTAATGTCGTCATGTCTATGAACAACTTTCAGATCCAAAGCTTTGGTGATTTAATCTCACCATACTTTTAATAAATTAAGATTTTTCAAAGCTTGCCACTTTTATGGTTATGTGACCTGGTTATGTGACCTAGTTATATTTGAAAGTTAAAAACTGCTGTTCATGAAGAATTTAGAAGTCTCCATTATAAGAATCATTGGAACTCTGGGCTTTTTCCCTGTGTTTATTTGCTGCAGTGGACCATAACTACCAACTAAGGCTATATCTACTTATACAACTTGCTACCTTGGGAGGATGCTAAAAATTGTGACCATAACATAACAGCTGATGTCCTTGGAGGTTACTTTTGGGTTGGGGTTCTTTTGGTGGGTTAATTCAGGCCACCTGAGAATAAATTTTCTAGTGCTTCCATCAGTTTTTGACATACTTGACATGTGCTGTTGTATACCAATCCCAGAAAGCAAAGGCCGCCTCTGCTGTGAAACAAGAAATGAGTCCATGTTTGTACTTGACTCAATCAGCTTTCTCATCCACTTCACTGTCAAATTACACTGCAAAGCTTTTATCAGCCTTTCTGCTTGAATAAGGTTATTATTTATAGCGCACTTCCTGTTTATTCATTATTGAGAACCTTAGCCATATAGTAACCATGTCTTGCTCTTTTTAGCTTTCCCCAAGTCCTAATACTATCATAAATGTGCTTGTGCCTTAAACTCATGATAAAATCATGCTTTGGTGCATGCTCCTTCAATGTACTGATTAATCATTTTGCAGTGCTTCTCCAACTTTTGTTTAAGGATAATTATTCCTTTAAGAAACTTTTTACTGAGGTGCCACAAAGACAGGAGAGGCAGGAGAAAAATCTGAAATTAACAGAGTTCTAGAAAACTTCTCAAAAAAAAAAATCAAGTGTTGGTCACTTTTAAGAATAGGCCATAGAAATACTGGTTTAGGAGAGAAACTTTTTCGCCACCACTTTTGGATAGGTTGAAAATGAGCAGTAGTGTGTGCATAGACATAAAGGGTTTTTATTATTACTATTATTTTTTTACTTTAAATGCATTCCAAAATATATTTCTCTTTCTATGATTCAGTTTCTTGGAGAACAGTCTTGAAGTTTAGATTCAAGGGGGGGGGGGGCAGGGAGAGTTGGTTTCTGTGTTTGTTTTGGGTTTTTTTTTAAGAATTCAAAGCTGTCTATTTTCATTTGGTGGCTAATCCATTTCTCTCCCCAGAAACAGAAGCTAATGTCTTTGCTGTGATATGGACCTCATTGTTAGAAAAAGGAAAGGCAACTAAATCATGTAAAGAAATCAACTTCATTCTTTCTTAAACTGATTTTTCAGTTAAATAGCTTTAAATGTAATGTAAACAAAGCTCCATGACAAATCTATCATCTGCTATAATGCATTATTCAAGTCAGCGTACTGTAAGTGTAAGCTACGTGGGAAAAATTGGGTAGTAGGTTTTTTTCTCCACAGAAATTGCAGGTACAGAGGTTAAAATAAACACATTTCTAAGAGAGGAATTTCTTCCTAATGCCTTGTATTCATTGACAAATGTCAAAACAGAATAATGCCTGATCTTGTTACTTAAACAGAACAACAGTAAGTCCTTATGCACAAGAAGAATCTAAACTTCTGGCCTGTCCTTCATGAAACTGAATCATAACAAAAGATCTATATTTTGTGATGCTGCTTCAGTTAAAAATAAAATTTTAAAAAAGATTCCAAACTACAAGCCAAGAAAATCTTATTTGAAAGAGCAAAGTTGAAATAAATAAAAATAAATAAATAAAATGAGATAATATGGTATGAAAAGTATAAAATTAACTTAATAGCTATCCCCTTCTTTAAAATTACAATTAGACCCCAAGTTCCTTCAAACCTTATTTAATTTGCATATCATTCATTGTCCATCTGTTGTATTTCCAATTTCTTCTTTGCCATCTGGTTTTCTAAAGCTGAATCCACCGCACAAATTTTTCTACATGTAAGGCCTCTAAATTGTAACTAGTTGATTAAAATGTATTATAAAATAAATATGCTTAGGCTTTTTTGAAGATGTAGCTCACCGCTTAACACTAATTATACACCCTAAATCACCCAGTGTAGTTGATAAGGTAAATAATGACTGTAAAGTTAACTCCTGTGAAGAATGGAAGAAAAGAAGGAGCTAGAGCAAAAGACATAACCAGAGAAATCAGAGGGGTTCTCAGAAAGGTTATGAAAAGGGGAAAAAAAAAAAAAAAAAAAAAAAAATCGCAAAGCAGTTCATCAGAATGGAGATATTGACAAGCATACATGACTGAGAGGAAATTTGATGGTCCCAGAATGTGTCATGCCATGCGACAGGGGAAGCAGTAGCAGGTGGTGCATGTTAAACAGCACTTTACTCTGCAATTGGTCCTAATAATTTTAACAGGCTAGATTTCTATTCACTGGTGTCTCATAATCTGTCCTTTGTAATGTATCCAGCAATTTTGCCTCTTCATACACCCCAGGACTCTTAGACTGTTCTAGTTGTTCATCTCAGCTGTTTTGATTTTTGTCTCTCTAACTGTTCCACGCTTTTCCCAACAGGCACTCCAACTCATTCAATTCAACAGCTGCTACAAACACTTCTATTTTTGGCACATCCCAATGGTTTCAAGAGGTTTTGTTGAAGAGTAGGTGGGTCAGAATCTACATTTCTGTAAAATATGATACACATCTGATCTTACATGATCTTTATGGGTGGGGTGCAAGAGATTGTTCTGTATTCCATGGGTTCTGAAAACATATTCTGATTTTGCCCATTATATTTTCAGGCTCATCAAACAGACCATTTCTATGAATCTACTCATCCAAAGAGGGGTCAGTCATTGCAGAAGTGGCATAAAATACATTACTTGCCTGGCTGGGCATGTAAATAGGTGATGGGATAGTGAACAAAATGACAGCCTGCTTTCTAGGACTTTTAAATGAAAATAAAGCTCTGAATTCAGAGCAACACAACAGCAGACTAGCAGAAAGCTATCTACTGTAAAAATACTTGGAGAGAAGTAAAGGAGCACTACAAAGGCTAAAGTGTCCAGAGTTTTCACAGAAAAACTTTTAAGGGAGACATTCAGAAAGAACACTTAATGTAGACATCAGCAAAGTTTTTACAGAATTAGGCCAATTACATAATCCAATAAATTTTGAAAAGTCATTTAGGATCCAAAATCAGGGAAAATTAAAAATGTGTTAAGGAAAAAAAATGGCTTTGTAATGAGGAAAATACAACATGGGGGGGCCTATGACTTTTAAATTCAGTTTAACCAACACATTTGTAGGAGTTTATTCCAATTTTATCTACCTGATTCTAGCCATGTCTAGATGGTTTTGAATACCTTGTGATAATCTACAAAGCTACACAAAAATTTTCGGGCTTAATTGTGCCAAACATGCAGTCCTGTATGAGTGACTGTAAATCTACACTGCTTTCCAGGAAGCATGGGGAGATGTTTTTCCGTAGCAAAGTGTAGTGCTTTAATACATGCTTAATATATACTAATACAGCAGGCACATTGCTTAACGTGCTTAGAATAAAATAGCACCACTGGCCAGTCAATATGTAGACAAGAGCAATGGTTTTCTCTGCCTTCTCCCTTTCTTCTTCACTACAATATCTCTGAGTCTCTGTCTGAAGGAATAGGAGTGAAACATCTTCTTCAATTGCAAGAAGAGAATTTTGTGTAGGATATCTGTGCTTTACACTGTGATGCAGATGTGGAAGGCCCACACAGATTTTGACCCAAAATCTTTATTAAATATATTAACTTAATCAAATTCTCTCCTTAGAGGACCCCAAGTCCAATGCAACTCAAGTGGACACAAATCTGGAACAATACCAGATTCCAGGTTTAAGCAAAGAGATGATTTCATGAAGTTCTTAATGAAAGCACTCCCTGATTTTTAAATGATATACCTTTCTCAGGGGCATGTCACAACATACAGCAAAAAGCTTCAAAATGCTCTAGAAGGACTTATTCAGATCTGACTTCTACCTCCATCACTTGAAAAGTACTAAAAAAAACCCCAAACCCTTCCTGTTCCTCATTGCAATATCTCACTAACAAATTCCACTTAACTGTCTCAAAAATGAAGTTAAAACTGCTCATTTCAAACAATTTCCACTTCTAAAGAAAGTCTTTTTGACAAGTAATGCTAATTATGAAAAGATTGCATTCAGCTACCTTTTCTCATGTTACTTAGCACTTTGTCAGCAATCCCTACTTGAAGCAGGAAGTTATTCCATGTAAACTAGAGTATGAAGACTGTTTTTAAGAGCTTTTCTTTCTCCCTGATTTCTTTTGTGAAAAAAATACATATAGCTTACAGCAATGCAGAAGTCCACACTAAACACTACAACACAGATTTTTTTGACTAAAGCTTGAAAAGTTTTAGATATTTTCTTATTTGCAGATTACAAACAAGAAAAGGAGATAACATTCTAAATAAAATTTGTAGGAAAACAGCAAATATCTTATGACACTTAATGTACTCATCTTAAATATTTTTTCTAAAGTAATCCTCCCATGCAAGGACACAGACATTAGGGGAGATACTCATTTACACTGGAATGACAGCCTAAGGCAGATACACTAAATGCACAATAATTCTATTTTGCAATGACAATATTAATCAAAAAGGAAGGAAATATGTTGATATTTCTGCTCAATGAAGGTATGACTTTGAATCATGGCACAATAGAGTTTCCTCACTAACTGAAGCTCGGTATTTCTGGTCTCAATCCATCCAGCCAAGACAGGCACTGTAGATCTTCCCTTTTTAGGGGATGAAAAGAAAGGGGGTAATGGAAATGACTCAATGATGCTAAGCTGCATCATTTAACCAGAATCACAGATGGCATTAGGAGAGTTTTCAAAAAACTTAAATCATGTTGAAATGTTTTCACTAACATATACACCCAGCTGAAAGGTTCTTCTGATGAACTATCTAACAAAGGTCAAAACTCCTATTGTATATTTAATTTGCCTTTTAAACTCAAGTATTTAATCCCAAAGTAACTTTCCATGTAGACTATAATAAAATATTTTAAGCAAAATAACACGTTATCATACTACCCATAGTCCGTGGATTACAAAACAGCAACATACTCTTATTTTTCTCCGCACTGAAAAATCTTGCTTGCAGATGTACTATTTACACCCTCTTATTAAATGCTTCTTTTGAATTCAAAGCATATTTATAAATCAAACTTTAGAATGTAATTAGAATGTTAAGTAAGCAACAGAGGTTATTCCTGGGTTAGAGGGAGACTGATTCTTTTTTTGCAAAGGTTGATGTTAATACACTTTAACTTTAGTTTAATGATTTGGCATTTGCCAAATATTCACCAAACATTTTCAAAAGTGGAAGAAAGAAACAAACCTTAAAATCCATAGAAAAACATAGTTGTAAAAAGATGCATGATTCTATAAGAACATTATGCCTTAGAGACTTGATGCAGTGAACATATTTCTACATTATCTTATTGGTTGAATAAATAAAATATCCCATCCTTATATACGTATATATGAAAATCATAGGTGGACATATATGGACATATATAAATTCTATAAAACAGGCTTTCCTTTCATGCATTTATTTTTTAATGCAGAATCATTTGCCTTATTACCCCCAAAATATAGGACCTCTCAGTTCATGTTCACCATCATGTAATTCACACACAAATTAAGATTCATATTCAAACTAATTAGGTTTGCCCCCCACCAAACTTTCCATTAGAAGTTTGTTCCAGAACCTCTCTCTGCTGATTAATTGTTAGAAACAAATAGCAAAAGTGGAGCAAGATACCAAAAATAGAATATTATATATAACTATGGACTTCTACTGCCATTTTCGTAAACACATTCTTTCAGAAATTTAATTTACCTTTCAATTTTTTATAATAAAATATGAAGGTACAGTCTGGAAAGCTGAACTTACCTGTCCTACCAATTCACAGTACAAAATAAGGGGTTCCTAGGACACTTTCATTCTCAGCAGAATGTGATCAGTGCAGAATCACGGTAGGCAGCTGCTGGACTGCAGGCCCCTCTCTTGTACAAGTTAGAACTGGAAGCAGGAAATAGTGGATGGGGGAATAAAAATCAACCTTTGGTTTCTACTTCATTGAAAAATATCGGTGTGTCATCTAGAACATTCAATTGGTAAGTAACTCACCTCTACTAATATCTTGATACAGCTCTACCATGACTTCTATATGTCACTGATTTGTGAGTTCACTTATAAATAATAAATTGCATTAAAATGTATTCTGGGAGTAAATGCACATGTTTACACAGAAAACATTTGCTGAAAAAAAAATGCTAGTAATAAAATTGTATTTTCCTTTTCTTTAACAATATCAGGATCAAAGAAACTATATACCATGACCAATCTTTTGGTTTTGAAGGCTAAGATTGTTTTGACACTAAAGGCCAATGGCACTTGGCACTTTTCATAATGAAATTCAGACCTCAAGATGATTAAATCAAAGTGACATCAGAAGCCATTTATAATCCCTCTCTAGTGTCTTTTGAAACCTCTTTAACAAGTTGCAGTCTCTATTGGCTACTTTGATTCAGCATTCGCAACTGGCTCATTCCTATCAAAAATGTCCCCAAGGCTGTTTGATAATATACACACGTGTTTGGTGTCAGCTCAGGGGGAAGAATGCTGTATCACAAAAGTACTTATTTTCCCTAGGGAAAAAAAAAAAATATGTTTAAATGCTCTAACTTCTCCACTACTAGAAACTTCTTCAATACTAGAGTAAGTGACTATAACATGTTCTTAGTTTGTGGGGGCCTAAAAACTCTCAGTGATTTTTCTTCTCTTCCTCATGATATCCATGGCTTTTTTCCATAATATTTTCAATGTCTGTCCCTTCACTACCCCATTCACACAAAAAGCTATTAAAAACATTTATTCTATCCTAAAATCTGGGTGAACTTTTGGATGGCAAAATTACTTTGGGGGGGGATCAAAATTTCACTCCTATCTGTCACCAAAACTCAGGAAACATATGGTTTTCTGACTCCCTTGCACTGTCCATAATTTCACTGTTATAGATTAGTAAGAATCCTCATGGCAAAGAGTAATGTCATAAGGGTACAAAGACAGCAGAACTCTAGCTTCATTGTCGAGACTAGAAAATAACTGAATTTTTCTGGTTTTGTGTAATTGGATCTCACTGACAGAGATTGCCTTAAACTGGCTTTGGTATCAAAAGAGAAAGAAGTAGGGAGAATGATACTATGAAAACAGGAGAAAAATCAAAACGTGGCTGAACTCAATATAAACAGACAATGCAGTTCAGAGCAATTCCCTGGCTAGAGGTGCCGAGGGACAGATGTCTGAATTTGGCTGATCAGAACGAAGGAAATTGGCATAAAGAGCAAAATGTCTAAAAGTAGAATAGATCTAAAACCAGAATTCTTTTTGTTAAATTCATCCATCTGAGGGTATGAAGACTTTCTTTCTGCCACCCTGTTCCACCTTATATGCCCAGTTGATATAAAGCAAGTGGTACTATTAAAAATTAATTTATTTCGACTAATTTATTCTGAACGAATTCCTTCTTTCATCTTTTTTTTTTAAATTTTCCTATTGAAAGCTTTAACGTACTTTTTCATTTGACATTAAGCTTCCATTTCTTCCCTAGAGTTATGGCAGTTCCTTATGTGATGCACAAATATGTTCAAGTTGGTACACACTTCTAAACTGCAAATCACAGAATGCAATGCTCTTAGCACATGCTTTCCTTGACACTTTGATCTTGCATGTTAATCAGAAAGTTCCCGGGGGCAATTTTTGCCATTGAATACTGAAAAGGTTAGTGCTACAAGGACAAAAAAAATGCAAATTATTAAATTACAGACAACATACAACACAGTGTCACACATCATGGAATAATGATCACAACTGCTGAGGGGAAACTGTCAAAACAAAGAATTTAATGAACATTTCAATACAGCTTAAACTAAACATCAAACTTCATGCGATTTATTTATTAAAAAGATACACTAAAATGGAAAACAATTGTTAGAAATAAAGAGCAAGTATACAGTTTTCACTGAATACTGACTTTCCTTGGGTGGATTTCTCTAACTTTTAGATTTTTTTTTTATATCCATTGAAATAATAATTAAAAAAAACCCTTAAATATCTCTGAAATCCATTACCTAAAAAATTTAATATACCTGTGCTTTCCCACACAAAAGGATGTTCAAATTCACTTGCTACCATAATTGAGTTACATCATGCTTCATAAAATGCAGTGATCGCTTCAATAACTTTTTCATTTTATTTTAGAAGCATTGAAACAGAATCTCTATTGTACAAAAATTTGGGTTTCACTTTCATGCAGAGTACCCAATACGAAGATAGAAAATTAGAAAATTAGCATATTAACAAATTAGCCACTTTCCAGAATGATTGCACAAAACACTAGAGGATCAAGTTCCATTCAACAATTCATTATCAATTTGGTGATAAATCATGATATACTACAATTCCTTTTATATCACATTTTGAATTCTGTCTAGCTACATACAAGAATTATTATTATTTTTGTTGCTAGAAATATGTAGGATCAAGGTTTAGAACTGCAAATTGTATAGGAATAATTTAAGACATAACTTTATTAGAGAAAAAATACATATGTTTGCAATACAGATTGCAAAAGACGTGCTCTTGTGGAAAATTCTAGCCATCTGGAATGGTGCTAAATGAACCCTTTGCTAGGTTAGTGTTTTCTTCTGTTGATAGCCAGAGCACTTGATTTCTATCTTTGGCATTTATTGTTCTTTGCAAATTGCTTTCCTCAGCCACTATAACATTATTATAGGAACACATTTTAACCCTACTTGAAATATATTCTCACTTGTGACTGGAAAACTTTGACAACAAAACTGAATAAATTAATCATTACAAATTTCTCAAAGTCATTAGGATTGCATTTACTCTCATTTATCAGGCTTCAGTTGTCAGCTAGAAATACAGCAAGCAAAATTTAGCATAAAGAAAACAACTTTAAATGTTTAACTTTGGCTTAATAATTATCTCCAGGCTGGATCACAAACTGTTAAGATGGTAAGTGGGCTAAGCTAATTGTGTTTACTCGGTTAAAAAAAAAAAACACACAAGAGAAATAGAAACACTTACATATATTTAACCTGCATTTACACTCACTGTTGAATGTTTTCTGTGGGCCAGAAGAAACTCTTAGGGAAAAAAATTCCTATTAAGAAAAAATTGATAAATTATATAAAAGCCAAATGATGATAGATGGGGCATATACCAAGTTATTTTACATGGACAGATCTGTTACTCAACACTCGAGACCAAATTACAAACTCTTGGACACTAGTAGAAAACATACAAACAGTGCCAACAGAATCAAAAGAACGACTTCCGTTAATGTGTGTTCAGTGGTATGAACAGGAGAAGGTTCAGAGTCTGATCTTAACAGGGGTTGACCTTGACATTTGTTCCATATGCTTGACTAGAGAGTATATATTGAGATGACTATCCACATGGTCTCTGAATGTGAATTTTGATCTAACAAAGCTTGATAAAACACCAAGCAAAGTTTGGGATCTCAAGCCAAAGAACAAATGGATATATATTCATCCTTTACTTTCTGTACACAGTGCACAAACTATACTGCTTTGTTTTTTCCTTTTACTTCATGCATGTGCATGAATGTTTATTTTTGGTTGTTTTGCTCTTTGCCGAGTGATACAACTTTAATAGCAGCACCTTACCCCAGCACTTAATTTTAAGTACACCATTAATCTCATTGGAACCAAATGAATATCAGCACATTTCAGCTTAAATGTTTTATTAAATCCTTTGTGGCTAAGCAGACAGTTCCTCCAATGCAAACGAGCTACTAGGTAAGGAAAAATGTAAATTAACATCCAGTTATCTCCAGATTTGGTGCAAGATGAGTTGCAAGAGTTGGATTTTTTTTTTCACCCCTCCTGCCACCCTTTTCACTCCATTATGCAATGAATTCTGATGTCTCAAATTTTACTGCAAGAAAGTGCAATAAATCAAACTTGTAGTTTGATTACAATAAGTAAGTAGCTTTGAACACAAAAAATTGTTTCACAATTAACAGAACTAATGAAACCTGGTGTGGATTTCATCTAAATGTATGCATTTATGACATGGGCATCCTCATCTCAGGGATTCACACTAGCATCACACTCATGATGTAACCAGCTCACATACAATTCATTGCTTTAACAGGTCAATTTAAAAACACATATGCCATTTAGAGTTGCAACTTCTGTAGATTTAGGATTTAGAATAGATGATGTTCACCTTCAGTAGTTTGGCCATATTTTCAAGAAATTTGCTATAGATTACTGTTATTAAAAGTTGTAATTTTCCTATTTTTCATATTTTATAGGGTAATTGTAGCAAAACTGAGATTAGAAAATAGCTGACAGCTCACCTGAGATGGAAGGAGTTTGAGTTAACACATTATTTCAGGGTATTTTTCTGCAATATAATCATAAGCCATTTTGGTCCCTATTTACATTATTGTATTTCTATTACTATCAATAGAAAATGTGGCTAACACAATATTTGTTTCTGGCAAGTGAGGTGGTCAAGTGAGGTACAAACTTTGTCACTAAAGGTGGAATCATTTGAGTCAACACAGGTGTCTGAATTTGAGTTAGTGTTTCTAGGTTTCCTTTATAATCATTGGAACCTGATCACTTTAGCCAGTGGTGTCTCAGGGACAGCTCATCATATCGAAAATTAGATGTTTAAGACAAATCAGACACAAAAAGTACATATTTCTCCTCATCATCCATAAGAGTAATGTAATGTGATTAGATCTGTAAAGACAAAGACATTCCCACTAAGTGTCTGAAATTCATTGAGCTGTGTAGAATGAAGATTTGGTATCTGTTCTAAATTCCTGGAAAATTTCACAAACTGTTGGAGAAAAGCTTAATGTCTTGATTTAACATTTCTATCTTGATCTGACAAAATAAAAAATATACATATATATTGGTGAAAAAAGTTTAGAAATAATAAAAGTAACCATTGGACTAATCCTATTTTCCACTTTAGTCAAGCTCTCAAATACAACTAGAACAACAAAATCCAATGATACAATGATACTGCAGGTCTCCAGGTGAAGAGTAGCATATGTAATGTCTAGAGTAAAAATATGTATAATTCTACTATGTAATACAATTATGTGTATATTATGTGAATATATAAATACATATTCTGTCATATTTATCTTATTAAAATAAGACAAAACTTGTTGCATGTTATAAAAAATTACTTCCAGACTACCAAAATTTACAGTTTTACAATTAAAAGGTTTTTTTCATAACATTACTTTATGTATTTTTTAAATTATATTCTGAAATTATATAGTACTTACTTTGAGAAATACTATCATCTGCAATGCAGCTATAGCAATTTTATTTCTGTCACTAGATGTAAGATGAACTATTCAAGACTGTCTGGAAAAAAAATCCCTCTTGGGAAAGTACTCACTCTGCTCTGTTCCTATGCATGCTATGAAATACCTGTGGAAATAGAGTAGAACAAGAAAAAAAAAACACCACACAATTTTGAATGTTTAAGTTCTTGGTCGTTTTTGTATTTGTACAATTTGTACCTTGGATTGACCAAAAATCTATACTCAAAATACTTGTAACAGAAAGTTGAAGTCAACAAAACAAGCATCTACTCCTCTGAAATAAGTTTTAAAGCATTCTTTGGGGAGATTAATAATTCTTAAAAAAAAAATCCCACTGATTTAAACTACTTGCTAGCATGAGTTCAAGGAACTAAAAAAAGGCTCTATAAACAGTCTGTCATTCTTCAATATAAAATATCTTTGAGGCTACAGTGCTTTCCCCTAAAAGATTAAATTGCCCAGATCTTATTCCTATTATCCACTGTTCAGATAAATAAATATTAACTCTGTTGAATATGGAATTAGTTGTCTGGTGCAAGATAATAAACATTAATTACCCAAACCTATTTGAGATACCTTATTTTATCCATCTTTAAAACATGCAAAATGGCTTTCACAGTTTTCCATGTTTCCAGGTTGAATATTGAACATGCAGCAACACAAATGAAGCCCTGGCCATTTAAAGAAAAAAATGGAGCATATTCTAGTCCATGAGCAAATTGTTATGGCTCTATTTATATAAAGGAAAATAGCTCTAGCAGGAAAGACTGAGGAAGAGAGCAACCTGTGCATACCCACGAGAATGGAGGAGACTGTTACAAGTCACTGGCATGAATTATCTGTCCAGAAATTGAAATCTGTTTGATGCATCCCAAGTAAATGCACATCACCATCAGACTGTTAGTTATCTGATTTTCTATCATCTTTGTCTATTTTGGACCACAAATTCCAACCTGAAGTGAAGCACTCAAAGTTTTGTTTTCTTACTGAATTTCCTTATGGTTTTGATGTCATGAATTTGCATGTTTCCCATGCAAAGATATAAGAATGAATGTTTTCTGCCAAAGCTGTAGTGTAAATCCATTGCAGGACAATTTCACTAACTCTTAAAAATTGAATTTGTGAAGTTTAACTAAGTCAATTTAGCTTGAAAAACAGCTATGAACTCAATGATTAAGGAGCCAAATTCTAGCTAGATTCCCAGTAAATCAGCCCTGATGCAATGGTTTCAATTTTTATATGCTAATTCAAAGTAGTTGAAGTTCTGTCCCAAGATTTTGTAAGTTAATGGAAGTTATCATTGCAATAGGAACATACTAGAGATTTACATAATTGGGTTGTAGAAAAGTCTCTCTCATTTAAAGCAGAGACTGTCGACTTTTCATCTCCTGTTAAAAATGAATTTTTGGTCCTTAAAAATCAATGGCAAAAGTTTTATTAAAATCAGGCAATTGAGGAATTGGGATTTGAGTATGAAGGTAATGCATGCTCCTGAGCTTCTCCGGACAAAAAAACTCCTCTTGATATTTCAGAAGAGTGTCTACAGAGCATTTGAAAATATTTGAGTCCTACTCAAACTGTTTCATTTTAGCTCCAAAGCTGCTTATAACCAAATGTAGGATGAAGGACGGGGTTTCTATAGCAGAGAGAAGTACCTTAATCAAGCTAAGGTGACTAATAAAACCAATGAGAAAGATTTTTCCTCTTTGTTAATCAAACTCCCCGTTGCCTGTAAAGGCACCTGGAAATCCCTGTATCAGGCCAGGCCCTCCCTGCCGCCCCCAGCCAAGGTTTGGTGGCTGGGGCAGGGCTGGCTCAACCTTGGCTCAGCATCCAGCAGGCCGAGCAGGGAAACGGCCTGTGGAGGGGTGGGGGGAGAGTCTTGTGGAAAGGGCTGTGAGAAGCCGGGACTCATGCCCCTGCCCTGGGAACTGCCCTTCAGCCCCAGGCATTGCCCTCTGGCCAGCCCTGGGCCCCGATGAGCCAGGCCTAATCCCAACACCCGCCTGTCCTGGGGGCTGCCTTACCGGCTGGGCCTGGGGCGGCACCTGCTGATGGCCGGGCTGTGGCCAGCACTGGTCACCATCCCTGGCCAGTGGGACAGGGCTGGTTGGGGGTAGAGGGCAGGGCCCCGGGCCTCGCTGGGCTGCCCCTGGCCCAGCTGCACCCTGGCACATCCTTCTGTTTACTGCCATCTCTCTCACTGTGGCTGATACCACACATTTCAGACTACAGATACTTGATAAGAAAAGAATTTGTTTGTGTATTTTAGTTTTCATTCCATTGTTTAAACTTAAATGCCGGTAGGATTTATTTCCTCAGTGGTTACAATTACTTTTTAATGCCACAGGTATGAATGACTCCAATCACTCGTTCCAGTTAGCAATTCCTTACATATGTTAGAAACGAATCACATTACCCGTCCTACTGCCTATTCATCTAACCTTATTATTTACTTCAGAACGTTTTCAGGCTTCATTATACTTGACTAGCCTTAATAATTTAGTGTCAACTATAAATTTTGCTTCTGTGAAGTCCTTTCTTCCCTTTTTACATGCCATATAATTATCTGTAGAAAATTTGACATGGAAAATATCATAACAACTGTTAGCCTTTGGACAAACGGAAGATTTGATTTACACTCACATTGTCTGGCTTCTGCTTTTCATTCCTAATTTTTAATCATTACCATTAATTTACTTCTCACTCTTTGACATCTTCCCCGAATAGTCGCATGTAAAAAATTAACTCTGAAATGGTTAGAAAAATCAAATAAATTCTTTTTAAAGACAAATACGTGATTATACCAATAGATTTTTAAAGAGCGTATCTATATCTAAAGCACAAATACAAGCCACATTTGTTATGCTTTAAAAGACAGGTACCTTTATGTCTTCTTCTTCAGAAGCTGGTGCCTATTCATTCATGTATGTGTGCAAGTACATGTGTATACATGCACACAGAAATCCAGCTCTATATACTTCAGATCTCAAGATCACATAGTATTTTTGTGCTTGTGAGATGAAGCATGCAAGTCCTATCCTCTCCTTAACTTTTTTTTTTAATGTGAACCAAAATCATAGGCACTACTCAATGGGAGCCATTGACCACCCCCAAACTAAAGTCATGTTCTACTTATCCTTATTGATATGGATCAAAATATGCCTGACCAGCAATAAACAAGATAGCTTTAATTATTATAGCCATATAGTAGAGTGAGATACAAAGTATGGATGATAATGTCCATATCTTCATCAAGAGCTCAGAATTACATTGACCAGGAAAGAGTAAGAGGCCTCTCCTGGTTCTCTCAAAATTGGCTTCTGGGCAAAAGGGAACACAGTGTATACATGGCAGTACAAATTTACTGATAGTCTAGTTAATGCTTTAACAGTTTCCTAGTCTTAACAGTCTAATTAATACAGAAGAGTCTCATTGATATGAGAGGTAAACCTGCTGTATGAAAACTGCCTGGTATCCACCCCTTTTCTCTGGTGTTAGGCTTGCCCTTCTCATGTGCCTCTAGCTCCTAAGGTCAACAGCTTTGATAGCTTCAATCTTTCTCAAGAATACTGGGTGTTATTAGGGCAAGGCAGCAGCTACCAGAGCACTTCGCCAGGAGGAGAAAGGTGTGCAAGGTGGCTGATTCTTGTCAGCCTTTGGTATGCTCAAGTCTATTTCTCTGTGCTTTCTCACCCCAGGCTGCTCCATGTCACAGCTGAAAGCTGTCCTATGCCCCTCCTGTGTTCACAGGCAGATGTTTGTCATGCAGGATCTGCCTGGGGTTGTCAGGCCCTTCGCCATAGTGACACTCACACACCCAGACTCACACAGGCTGGGCAACAGTCACTCAGCCCCTAACAGTTGTTAAACCATTATAAAACCAGTGGAGGCCATAGCAAGTCTGGGCAAGGCCCGAGGTCCTGCGCTGTCAGGTCAGTACAAAGCCTACAGCCTTGTACTACTGACACCAAAAGCCATATTTACCAGACTATATTCACAAACCAACCGTTGCCTTTTTTTGCAGATAATTCCTAATAGTAGAAGTAGGAAGGAAGTTTACATCTGTTTCCGTAATTGTAATGTAAGGGATGCATTTCATTAGAGGGAGTTCCAGATCTGAAGCAGAGTTACTGTTGGCATTCAAAGAGTGATGAGCACTAGAGCACGTCTTGTCCTTGATGTTCCAATCACAAACAGTTATTCTCAAATCATGAATTTGTGACTGGTTTGCAGATATAAAGTAACAACATGGACATTAGCTAGTTAGTCTGAAGCAACATTTGCATCTGCCACATATGATCTCTTCCACCAGGTATCATAAATATATGTCTCAAAATGGCTGGTGTTACCTTCACCCAAGGGAAAAGATACAACTCAGGCTGATGAAATTTGATGAACTTCAGTAGCAACTGGGATTTATCCTGCAAAAGATACTTTTAGACAAGTGACAAAATTTCAAGTCAACATTAAATGTTCCATCTGAGTCAGGTGTGATATCTGAATATTTACCTGTAGACTCAGACATTTAGTAACCACCCTCAGAAGTTCAGTAACCACCATACCATTCAATCACCCTCTTAGGCAAGGAAGGTAATTGAACTCTTCCTTTAGATGTATTATGACTAATGTAAAGATTTATCTGTAGACTTGAGGAATGCTTGAGACTGCTGTCATGAGGAATCAAATGAAAGGGCCTTATATCAGAAGATCCTCAGCCAGTTCAAAATTAAAATTTCTTGTTTGAAAACTTAAATGAGAAAGTTTACTTGAAGTAAACATCTGTCAGGATGAGACCGATGTGTTAGGGAGACAGGGTGTTCAGCCCATTTCCTCCAGGTGTTCCATGGCCAATGCTGGAAAAGCACCCCAAGTCCTCCTGGCTGCAGGAGTCGGTCAAACAGTGCATGGTCAAAACAGCAGGATCCCTGTCCTGTTGCACTGTAGTGAGCGGGATGCTTGGCAGGCACCCCTCAACTCACTCTTTACTACATGATTTGCTACCCTTTTATCGCCTTTTTCCCCTTCCAAGTCCTTCCTGTGTACCACACTCACCCACCCCAGCGCTCTTTTCCCCTTGGCTGATTTTATGCACTTATTTGGTATTTGCAAGATGGTTGCCTCATTAATTTATATCTTAGTTAGCAATTCTGTCAAGCTACTGCTCCCTTTTGTTATATATGTAATTTCCCATTTCTCATGCTGCTATCAACTTATCACCTAAAAAGCTTCTCTTCCTTACCTTATTTAGTTGAGTATACCCATTTCAACACATCAGCTAAGTCTTCCGTAACACTTTTACCCTTCTTAACAGTTTTGTTTACTTTCTTCTACTCAGTTTCAATTTTCTTGAATTTTTCTTCATCCAGTGTGCCGTAGCATGTCAAAGTTTATTTTATACGTCTCAGTATTTCCTACTCAAGTTTTCTCATAATGGAAACACAGTTTTTGCCCAAAACTTTGCCAGATATTATTTATACAGCATTACTGAAGGAAGTTATCTTTTGAAACTTGCCATTTAACCACATTATATATATTTTTATTCTTTCACCAGTTTTGATCAAATCTCTATATCTTCTCTGACAGATATTATAAGCTTAACCATCCCAAATCTAGGGATTTCTAGTTTTACACTTTTCACTTTGAAGCCTATTTATTAAGGGTCTACTGGAGGTTAGATATAACCTGTTAAGGTTAGATATATTTACTCATTTTTTTTCTTGAACATCCAGTGTCATATTGCTAGGTTGTTTTTATACACACACAGTTTATCCCCCAGGATGTTAAACTTAATTATATTGTGGCAGCCTCAACTGCTACAGGCTAGTGGTATTGGAACTTTCATGAGTATTTCTTTACAATATTGTATAACTTAGGTGGTTGTTTTCTTCCTACATTGCTTAATAAAACAGTGGACAATTTTCCTTTAATCTGAGCTTCCTATGAACTATAATGAAGTGACATTAGAAGCAGTTTTTTAATGCTTTTGCAAGATCCCTTTCCATATCAGCCTGCAAATCCAGTAGCTCAAGTGATCTCCAGTACAGCATTTCGGTACAGGTTTAAAGTTTATTATCCTTCTCCTCTTACTTTTTCCACTCTAAATTATACCATGGGATCAAGGGGCAACTGTTTTAAACTGAAGGATGGTAGGTTTAGACTGAATATAGGAAAAATTTTTTACTATGAGGGTGGGTGAGACACTGAACAGGTTACCCAGAGAAGCTGTGGATGCCCCATCACTGGAAATGTTCAAGGTCAGGTTGGCTAGAGCTTTGAGAAATCTGATCTAGTGAAAGATGTCCCTGCCCATAGCAGGGAGATTGGACTAGATAATCTTCAAAGGTCCGTTCCAACCCAAACCATTCTATGATTCTATGATCAAGAAAGCAAGATCCTATGTCGTCTGAGTCTCTGGAAGCAACAGATAAGATTATTCTGGGACGCAAACCATTCTCATGCTCTACACAAAAACTGTCTTTGGTCAGCTTCCTCCCCAGATTTCCTAGAACAAAATTCAGCATTCAGTGCAAGAAATATGGAGCACACAGACACCTGGACAGGATCCTCTATGCTCTGAATGCTTTCAAAACATTGGAAACTACATGATACACAGTACACCAAGGGAAATATTTGAGAGAAAAATCTGACAAACTCTTGGCTCTAGAGCACTGTATAAGTCATGCATGTTTCAGATTACAGTGGAAAAAGCAACACTTGAAACACCTAGTTTGTTTACACCCCTTGTGCATTGGCTAAAGTGATGAAAGCCTACCTTTGTTTACAATCACCTGAGGCCCAGAAATAGGATAAATTGACTATTTTGACCGGTTTCATAATATGGCGAAGTGAGATTTGTTATTAGTATGTGAAGAGCAGTGTAGGCCACCTTATACTTAGACCTTGACAAGAATGACCACAGTTTCACACATGTAGTACTAAACCCTGATGGATCTGAGATCATCCAACAAAATATATACATGAAAGTACTACACACTCACACTGTAGAATTTTTCACACAAAAATATCTGTACATATCACAGAATTTTATTTTCATTACAAAAGGAAGTTCTTTAGACTATTTTACTATTGCTGCATTAAGGGAGTACTTCAGAGCCAATTTGAAAATAGCAGGGGTCACAGTACATTAACAAAGATCAGCCCCATGAGATTATTATGTTTTTTGCACTGCAGCCTAACAAGACACACATGAAACTTAGATACTATTTCATAATGAAATAACAAGGTTGTGTTATTGCAGCTCAAAGGGAACACTTTAAATGTGACCAAACTGCTAATTCTACTATAACTGTCCAAAGTGCCTTAAGGGCCATTTATTAAAAATAAAAAATAAATTGCTTCTGCCACTGTATAAATCCCTAAATATACAAGGTCTTGAGGGCAGCATTTTGAAGGAGAAATATTTAAATGTTAGAAGCAAAATTTGCTTAGTAGGACACTTCGGATTTTCATTTAGTTACAACAGAGCTACATGTGCCTGTCTCAAATTATGATAATATGCAGTTGAAGTCAAAACTGAGTATCATAAAAGATAATGCCTACACTACATCAAAACACAGTACATAGATACACTCCATTTGGAAATCACTTTATTTATTACAGCTGCAATAATCCAAATTGCCAAATGAGAAGAGAGGACATTTTTTATGGAAAAATTTCATCCTCTCAGTTCCATACTGCATCTAAATCATCAGATAATAAGAACCATTCCTTGGAAGTTTAAACTATAATTTATAGTTGGGTTGCCTTTTTTTTTTTAATTGAAAGCTGAATACCTACAAGACCTGCTAGTAGTCATTCTACTGCTGTCAGCTGATATAATTTATTGTATTGTTAACAGGCAACTCAGTGCAGAACCAGTGTGGGTCAGACTCTGCCTTGATTTAAAGTGAATGCAATTTTAAAGTACTTCCATGTAATTAACTTAACATGTACAATCTTTGTGCAAAAAAATTGCAGAATTGGGCCTTTTAAATTAATTCTTGTCCCTCTCTGATGCTGTGTTGACTTCTATAAAATATGTAGTATTTAAATATTAAAAAGACAGTGATTATGAACATCTTACAAGTGTCTATAAAGAAAGCAGTAAATAAAAGGAACATTTAAACATGGAAGAGTATTACTACGCTCATGAACTACGCAGATCTGAGCACACTGAGGTGTTCAGCCCTGCTTCTTATTAGCAGTGTCATAGTTACTATACAGTTGTATTATGTTATAGTAGCACTTACTGTCAATTTCTGACAAAGGAGACCCATTGTACTATGTGCTGTAAACACACATATGGAGAGACAGCACTCACTCCAAAATAATCTCATATATTAATAGACAAGGTTGAAAAGTTATTCTCCACTGATCCAGAGTTCCCGAGTCCCAGTTCAGTCCTCCAGCCAAAATACTATCACTTATTTTTTTTCCAGACTGACTATTGTAATTATGAAGTTGTTACTCTCAAATATGTTCTCTTCCCAAACAAAAGGGAACGTTACTGAGAAATAACTCAGAAAAAGAGGGGGAAGAGGAAAATATAGACTCTAGCAGACTGAAGCTTTTTTTGCTGTAGCAGTCCTAGGGTCTGTATGCTGCATACTGAAGATTTCATAAATTCAAATAAATGAGGAACTATCTTCCTATTTATCAAAGTTTTATATAATCAGCCATGTTTGTCCCTCTCTCAGCTCCTTTCCTTTTACTGCTTCATCCTACAGCAAAAACATTACGCTGGATTTGTGACATAATTTTCATGACTGCAATGCCACACATAGGATTATGACTTAACCAAGGTATCAAGCAGATCAGTTGTGAGGACAGGCTGTGAGCTCTGCTGCTGGATTAAAGCACAAATTTTCAACAGTAGTAAACAGAACTTAGACATTAGTAAACACAGACGTTTCTTTTACTATAAATGTTCTCACTCAGACTTGCTCCACTATGACAGCTCATTTGATCATCATGACAGGCAAACACACAAAGCTGGAAATACCACAGGCAGCTTGACTACATCAATGGGTAACATGGATTTTTTTCTTGCTACATTTTTTAGGCTATTTGGGGGTTTTTGGCCCATGTGACAAAGGAGAGCAGTTCTTGCTCTGCAGAACAGGGGGACATGCTCACCTGCTACTTCTTATTTTACCTTGACGTCAATGTATAGGTGGGGTTTTCAAGCACCTACCATCCTTGTACAGATTAAAATCTGGGCTTCAGCATTTGATAACTCATAAAGAAGTCTTAATAAGTTACCTGGCTGTCTGTATTATTTGTCAAACAGTAACAGTGGCAGAGACTTGACAATTTACCTTCAACTTGTTTTTTTAAAGAGAATCTGAAGTTTTCATTCGATAGTAAAAGTCAGTGCTCACAAATAAGAATGTTCTGTGTTATGAATACCTGTGCAAGTGGATAGATAGACTTTACACACCTATTATGTTCTTTCACAAGATCAGGAATAGAGGAGCTGTGAATCACAAACACTTTTCCAGGCTGCTACAAGTAAGAGTAGACGCTGACATGCAAAACTTACGCTTTACAAAGTACAGCAACTCAGGTTTAGTATGAGTTCCCAGAACTTGCTTTGTTAGTGCCTTGAGCAGACAAGGACAGCACAGTTTCACTTCTACTGGTATAATCTTCATATGCAAATTATTACTATCATATTACACTAAAGTCTGTGTACTCAGCATTTAAAAGGAGGTTTTCAGTAACAAGCTGAGCTTTTTTGCCATGTAGGGTGGTAGACCCATTGGGACAGAGGAGGCTGAACATGGTGACAAAAAAAGGAGAAAAAATACACACAGAACAATTGAGGTAAAATACAATGTTAGATTTCATAATATATATCCTAAGGCTCCACTGGGATCCAATCCCAAAACTTTTCTGCAGTGTCAAGTCAACAACTGGAGGGCATTTGTTTTTTCATTAACTGTAAGAGGGAAGAATAAGTTTTAAGGTAGTTGCTTGGTAAATATTTAAGACACCAAACAACCCAAGTAAGGTCATCAGAATATGGCACAAAACTCTGCCTGATTTTCATAGAATAATGTTAAACTAGTAAGGGAGAGTAATTTAGGCAAAAGACACCATCACTAGGCACAGCTGAAGTACTGTAAATTAACAACCCATATTTTCAATTTTACATTTGAAAGATATTCAGATTATAAGACGACAGTGTCAGTTGGAGCTCATCAAACACTCTGAAATGCTGCAAGTGGAAGAGTGTTTTGTACCCCTCAGCTAGTACCAAAGAAAGCAAGGTCTCCTCAGATACATGTTTGTAGACTACTGCTGTGAAATCAGTCTCATTTGCAAGGAGGAAATCCATTGTCAGAGCTACTATGGTCATTTTGAAAAGCTCAGACTTGAAACTCACAGCCAGTTCTGAAGGAACTACCAGTAGAAATACCAACCTCCTTTCAAGTATCATGCAGTACGTGAATAAATAGGAAGAAAAAAGGAGAAAATAAGTCATCACACCTTGAAGTTTATAATGAGTAAAATGCAGAAGTTGACTCCTTCTAAACAAATGCATTACTTCTAATAGGGGAAAAATATTAAAACAATAATCCTAAACCTATACTCCTCAGAATGCAAAGATTTTAAGAATAAAAAAAAAGAAAAACACAAAAAGCCACAAGCAAGCATTTAAAAATGTTTCTCTGAATAGGAATACATTCTTTACAAGAGTTTTTATTTCTGTTATCACAGATTTGTCTTACTTCTCGGTGAAAAGTCCACAGCAGTTTTCATCTAGAGAGAATCTCCAGGAGCAGTCCAAGTTATTCTTGCAAACCTTTAACCACAAGAGACTCTACAACTCTAGCTGCAGTTGTTCAAAACAGTAGGGCAATCCACTCTAGCCATTTGCCTGTTATATTTCCATCTTATTGTATTCAGATATAATATATAGACACACAGCGTAAAGGCCTTTACTGCATTCTTTCCTTTCCTAAAGTTTTGGCTACCCAGGCTCAGGACTAATCAAGAAAGAGCACAACTGTATTCATGGAAGGGAAGCTGCTGAACCTCAACAAGGGCTATGCCTCTTCCCTGGGGGCTGCTTTTAAGCTGAGGCTCTCAAGATTGGCTCCAGCTGTGATACACTGCAGCTGTGTTGCAGAATTGCCATGCCCCACCATTTCCTCATTGATTCAGACTCTGCTCCTGATCCACAGCCTAGCTTGCCCTTGGGCCTGTCTTATCACTGTGATCTTGCCAACCAAGCGCCAGACTGTGTCTGACTCTGCTTACTGACCTGACACTGTCCCAGCCCAGGGACTGCTTTCCTGGCTGGGCTCAGGGCCTGCAGCGGCACCTGGGGATGGCCGGGCTTGGCCAACCCCATCACTGTGCCTGGCCCAGCCCAGCTCACCTCGCTGGGGACTGCAGGACAAGGCTGGTTGGGGAAGAAAGGCACCCTATTGCCCTGACAGCCCTGGGTCCCCAGTCTTTGCACAGCAGCCCACTGCTATGCACCCTGGCACAGAGCATCAAACTCTGATCATTGTTGGAGTCTCCAAAGCAATAGATAGTTACTGCAGTATGGTTTCCTAACTTTCTGTCAAGGCAAACAAGTCACGTATTCCATCGTCCAGCATGCTATACGTTTCCCCTGCCCTCCTCTATCCCTCCCATTCGCACACTAGTACCTCCCTCAGCAGGACTGGCCCTCTTCAAGGACGAAGCTCTCATGGAGTCACTGACTTGGCCTCCTGATTATGTACAAATACTGTTATCTATTTGGGATTATGTATCCCAAATACAATCTTCTCTTCTCTCTGTGTTTTTTCAAGCCTAATGCAATTACAGAATGGGGCATTACATTCATCTTCTATCATGTCATTAGTCTGAAACTGCACCTAAATAGCAGTGTGCAAATTGAAAATAAGAATCTTGCAAAGATTTCAGATTTATTCCTTAGGATGAGGTAAGATCTAACGTCCTAAAAGAATTGTCCCTGAAATCCCAATAGATACATATCTGCCTCATTCAGCAGCTGGACTCCCAGGAAACCATTTTTCTGCTTTCTTCAGCACAGAGAGAACACCACTGTCATAAAACTGTGATAAATCAGGATACTGGCCCTTTTTATACTGAACCTAAATTGCAGACCTAATAAAAGCCACACAGATGTACTTGACAGCATGATAGTGAGTTAGTGCACCATTCTTCCATCTCCGGAAACTTCAGGGAATGGCACAGGCTTAAGCTGCAATTTAAATGAGGACAGTGGATTCATCCTTGTCTACTCTAACTCACACGATGCGTTTCTCCTTGTACAACCATTTAAACTCATGTATCTCCATTGACTTCAATACGCTTCCTCCAGAATCACAGTGGAGTAAAGTATATCTAGCCTGTAGGATTTAATAGAAATGTCAACAAATGTAGTTATGGTAGCCAGTATATTATCAAAGAGTTCCCAAGGACAGTCTTCAAAATGGGCTGAAATGGTTGAATTCATTGTGGTGTAAACTAGAGGACATTCAGCATGCATTAGGGTTGAATTTGACTATCAGATTTAAGAACTTATTCAAAGAAGGAAGACATGCATTTGCTGAAAGACATTGCTTATAACTCCTGAGAAACTAATGAGCTATGTTGGTCTTACAATAATTTAGCTGAAAGAAGAATTTGATCTGTAACACTAATAGATAATAAGCCTCATATGACAAGCAACACCAGTAGCCATTATACTGCAACATTTGTTTCCATCCATTTAATGCAACAATTCATTATAGCAGATCAAATTAAAAAAAAAAAGAGTATCCACAAGCTCATATTTTAAAGCTTAAACACTTAGCTTTAAATAGGTCTTCAATTTAATACATAAGAAGAAGTTGTGGGCAGATTTGATCTGGTAGTTTAAGGTAACTCCATATAGGAGGTCTTTCAGTGTTAATCTACTATGTAAGAAACATGCTCTATAAGCTACAGTAAGGTGGGGTTTTGAAACAGAGCATAGGCTTTTTGGTTTTCTTCCAATTAACCTTTTATGTACCCATTTGGTTGCAAAGCTCAATATGTTAAAAGAAGTTTGTGTCTGGAACAGGATAAAATAAAATGGCAGCAACATATATTTATCTTGTTAGAAATCAATTAGGGTGAATTCTATGTCAAATCAGTTGGGGAAAGTAGTGTAGTGCTTTTTCGGCTAATAAGATCGATTCAGGGTGATCACGTCTTGTGTTTCGTTGTAGAATGAGTTGTTGTTGCATGCTGAACCTTTGCATGTAGTGTGACGGATGCTGACACAATCGATAGTCTGTTCCCTACAAAAAATAGTTCAAAGATTCCATGTGAATAGGATTACCCTATTTTCTCAAAATCCTTCGCAGCATCAGGTAGTATGGCCACAGAAAGGGATTCCAGCTGATTTTTAATGTAAAAAAAAGATTATAGAGATTCAGCAGACCAGCAGGAAGCAGAGAAATTATGCACTCTTCCCTGAAACTAATTTGATTAAAGTAAATGATCTCAGATAAAATTAAGATAACTAAGCCCTAACTTCTTAGCAATAATTCTTGTACAGATCTTTTCTTCTAAAAGACTGAGTAACTGCTGTCATCACAGATAAAATGAGGAGGAAGGTAGAGTGTTTCTTTTTGCTGGTTTTATTGTGTTTTTTTTTCCTCTACTGATAAAATAAATATTCATAGGATCATTAAAAAAAAAAAAATCTCCTTTTGTCATTTTTTTAAAAAGTATGCACTCACCTTTTCTGTCAATACTTTATATTTACTATTTTATTTTGCTGTAGTTTTTTTTTAAATTGCCATTGTTTTGTTATAGTTTTGAGTTAGACATGTTTTCTTTATTTGTTTTTAATTGTTGTACAACAACTTTTGATTCTGAGGTAAACAGGTACTTGCTGTAATGCTCGTGTGTGTTTCTGGACTTAACTGCTTTATGAATGTACATGGGCTTATATTACAAGTTTAACTAGGTCAATCTTTAGTCTAAGCCTAGATCTGTATGTTCCTTTTAATGAAAGTGTTTGCCATATTCGTTACTAAAACAAGGCATGACTTTTCCAGTGAAATTTCAATTTGTTTCATCAAAAAGGGCATAAAGAATCATTCACAGTAAGTTTCAAAGCTATTTAAAATATAATATAGTTATTTTAGAGTAAAAGAAGGAAAGAAGCAATAAGAAAAGAAGGAAATTTCTACCTATGGAAGATTTTTTTTCCCTTTATTTTGAAGCTGGTTGGGGTTCTTTTGGCCCTAAAATAAATTTGTCATGTTTTCAGTTCAGCAGGAACATAACAATAGACATAGAAATTAGTTTTTGTACATACAGCTTTTAAGTGCACATAGGGACTACCATCAGTAACAAATGACAATTATGCGTACAGCTCAAACTCTTTCAATGTGCATGTGATGGATATTTGTTTGGGACTTTAATTTTGTTCACAGCTACTCCTCATCTATTCCTATAGATTTCTAAAGTGATGGCAAGACAACCTGGAGAGAGATGCTCAGGGACAGAAGATTTCAGAGACCAAACGGTAGAGCAGGGTCACATCAGGATGCTTGCACCAACGAGGCCTTGAATGGGACATGAAGAGCTTCTTAGGAATCAAAGGGAACCGGGACCAGTTTGCTGGAGCTTGAAAATCATCGATTTTCTGAAGGCAAGGATATATTGAGTAGGGGAAATCTGTACATAATCCATTATTACTCCAGTTTTGTCTTCCCTAATAGATCAGTGTTCCCTGTTCAAAGAGGTTAAATAGTCTACTTAAGTTTCTATTAAAGAATTTAAAAAATATTTAGCAACCCTTTAACCTTTGGTAATACATTTTATAGTGTAATAGATACAGAACTAGACATATCTTTTTCACAGCTTTGGCCAACTTAGGTTAAGTGATAACGGAAGTTGTAAAATCACATTAAAAAAACCCTCATTAACATTTTAGTAGCTCTTTTCAACCAAATTCCAGGATCCCTGAATGGTTTCAAACCCAAAGTATGCTTTCTGAATGGATGAGAAGTACTAGCACTAACACACAGTTAAAAAACAAACAAACAACAACAAAAAAACCCAAAACCCAAACAAACAAAAAAACCCACCAACCAGAACTAATACTACTTTTCATACCCAAGCTACAAAAGCTGTGTCGCTTCACTTTCAAAAACAAAATTACACAAGACAGCTTGAGCCAATCTAACACCTTGTCACTGCTCCCTACTGCATGCTGTCTCTGTTTACCTTGCATTAGCTGTAACATACATCAGGTCTCTCCATGAGACAATTTCAGATGGTTTTCTGCTGCGTTAGTGCAATCAATCTTTTCAGTGATGATCTTGAGTAGAGCCTAAAAAGGGGCAGAACCACACTATGTGAAAAAGGGAGGAGGAGGAGCTGCTCTTGCAGCTGCATAGAAGGATACCTCCCCATTTGGCAGCAGTCAGTAGTGGGACTGACTCAGGGTCTCACATAATTCCACATGGAGACAGATCAGTTGATAATCAATTTGACAACTTTAGTGCTTAGGATTTAATAAGCTTGAGAGAGACTTAAAGAGATTAATGTTCATTCTGATTACTAAATACGTGTAAGACATATAATTTTACTAGTTGATCATAGTGTAGAGAAAGACCATCCGGTCAGGTTTGGTTGTCAAAATTTCAGGAACACCTGAAGACTGCTGTTGGTTAGAAGTAATATGGCACTGCTGATAAAGCATGGCTTGTCTATGATCTCAGAAGTACGAAAAGTTAATTGTTATGAGCATGGAAGCAAGTGTGCTGCCTGTTCCATCGGCAGCTCTCCAATGTCAAGAGTCTCCCCCATTATGTAGACATTAGACTTTGTCTTAGGTGCACAAACAGTAGGTCAAACACCATTCTTGCAATACCACAATGTACAACTTCTGTTGTCTCAGTTCTTACAGTTATATATGGAGACAGAATCACAGGAGAAATTAAAGGAAAAAACGTGCTAGTAGAAGGAAAAAAATTGATGAAAGGAGTTACTATCTGTATATGTAATTATGTCTAGATATGTTTTTAATTGTTAAATTTCCAACATTATTTTTTAAGATTATCTAGATTTTTTGGTAAGTGAAACAGAGAATAATTTTATAAAATGTTATTGAAATATTGTGTTTATTATTAGTGAAGTCACTGTGTTATTAAAATTCTATTGGTACATGAAAGATGAGCCCACTAAGTTCATCCGTCATTATTTAAAAGCTCTTAAAAAATACATGATGTATTTCACAGTTTAGCTTCAGTATTTTTAAATGTTTTTATAGTATAGAAAAGCTGCAAAAAGCGAAGATAGAAGATTATACCAAAATGGCTTTAACTGAAGAGATTAAATCACAGCTTCCTACCTATATTAATTTATTTATCTCATATCAGCAAAGGTAAGGGATAAGGGTATACCTCTTTAGATTATGTCAGATTATGCATATCTCAAGAGTAAAGCCTATCTCATAGACCAGACAACTGATGCAAAGTAATCTTTTCAAAAATGCAAAATAAGGTAATGCGAACATGTGTGGGCATAGAGTGCGATAAAGAAGGCCAGTAACTGATGATGGGAAAAGTAACTGTAACTGCATTTTTTGGCTTTTGTCATGACTCCCAATTAAGATGTTTGCATACTTAAGGAAAGAAATAGCAATAAAGGCGGACACTTTGAAAGACAGTCAGCTTCTTTAATATGTCCTCATTTTCTGAATCTCATTTTTATTGGAGGGGGGCCACACACAGGACATTCTAAAAGGAAAAACAACAGCCCAAATACTCGAATTATAGAACAAATTCTCATTTTCTTTATGCATGATGGTCTTGAACTCATATGAATCAAAATAGCAACCCCAGGATTACAGTGCAGAAATATTTCAGAGGGAAGGTTACCCTTCATGTGCAACTGTTGGGGATACACAAAAAAAAGGCAGGGGCAAATCTCAGGATTCACTTTTCCTTTCTCAGGATCAACCTTTTCGCTCCACAGGAATAATCATATTCGAAAATCATCATGTCTATTTCAGTCATCAGGTGGATGTAGCAGTTGCCAAAGGCAGAGTCAGTCCCCTTTCCTTCCATTGCACTCCATAACATGCAGCACAATTTCCTGGCATAAAGCTGAAGAACATTCTGACATAGGCGTATTTGTAAAAATGAAGCAAACCCCACTCTCCAGCTGGGAAAAACAAATTCAACATTTTCAGAATTCTAAGGCGGCTTATTTTCTCGTTTAAAGCTGTAAATAGCTAAGTACACATGCATCTTGGCAAGTGGAGGCTTTTGCATTTTTTTAACAACACTTGCAAAAAGAAAGAGAAGAATGACAAACTAAAGTATGTGTGGGATGATCACATGTTAGAGGAATGGTTTTACATCCACTATATGATTTGTAAGAAATGAATTCATTTTGATTTAAAGTGATAAACACTTCTTTCAAAGAAAACTGTGCCAGAAAATATGTCATTTTAGTTTTTCTGTTCTAAAGCTCTTTTACACTGAACTACTTCTCTGCAAAGCTACTGCAAACAGCATTTTACAGCAACCTAAATTAAAATGTTTATTATGTGCAAGTGATATTTTGTGACCTATTTCTATATAGGTCTTCACTTTGTTCACCTATCACCTTATGATATATCAAGAAGTTTTTCCTTTTATCTTTCACTGAACGTGCCCTAAACCAAAAAGCACTTATATAAATCAGGATGATCAAGAAACGTGTTTGAAGTTCGACATTTTTAGCATCTCTGGCATAGTTTGTCCATATTAATATTAAAATGAAACAATCTCCGTGAACTACAGTACAATTTATGGAATAATTTAACTCCATAAATATTTTAGCAAATGCATTATTAGCTCCTGTAAGTATGTAGCTTATCTATTTGTGTGATCAAATTAACTCTCTAATGCGCTGGAAAAATCTGTTCCTTCTTAATTCAATGATCAGTCCTGCTTAATGGTAGAGTGTATATTATGGAATTAAAATCACCTTGCTTTGTTTGTCCCTTAAAAACAACGTAAGAATTTATTTCTGATATGCAGTTGCTTTGCTATGTCAGTAATCTAAGTTTGAAACATAAATTGTTCCAGATAGTTAGCCCACAAGTTGTTCTAAACCTTGAGAATTGAGTATTAAATATTCAGATGGTAAATTTCTAATGTATTATACTGGGAGTTGAGAGATTCAAGTTCTGCCAGTTTCTATGTCACTTAAGATGCATTCATGTTTTTGCATGTCATTTTTCTAACTTGTCCTCTATACTTATATGATAAGGTTCGTACTAGTTCATCAGGAGGGAAACATTATTTCATTTATTATTGTTGATTCCAAGATGGATTCCATACTCGAATGTTACACAAGCATCTCAGATATAAAAAAAAACCCACAACCCAAAACATTCCAAATAAAGTCTGTTCAGAAATTACATTTTACTTGACACTGTCATGCTTATCTTTCTTCCATAACCCAACAGGAAAGCAATAATGTAGAAGACAGACAAATCAGTATGTTCTTCTAAGCGAAGCATTCATTACCCTTTTAACTTGATTTTATGTAGCATCATTTAGAAGACCTGCTTCTTTTTTTCACTAAGCTCAGTCTACTGAAAGTGGTTTCATTCATTTACTGATCTAACATATGAACAAATAGTTGCTGTCATAATTACTAGGATGCTCCAAAAAAAGATCATGAATTCAAGAACAAAACAGTAGGATAAGAACTCTTAAGTGTCTGCCCTGCTTAATGTCCTTGGCAATACAAAGGACAGAAAACAAAACAGAAAATTTGGATATGTGATTTGTTGGTTTTTGGCATAACACTTTCAGTTTTGCTTGTGTTCCCATCTCCTCCCCAAAAGCTATCAACTATTTAACCCTTAGAAATGTTATAATCCAGTTCCAGCCCACCTGCTGAATGCCATAACACAACGTCTGTTCAGGACTTGAAAACCTTCAGCAGTGACAACTTTCAGAAATACATCATCTTCAGATGAAACCTCAAGGGCAGAAGTAAAAGAGGCAGTTGCATTGCTACCATTTCTTCAATGATCGTGGAAGATTCTGCTCACCTAATTTATACAGTCATTCCAAACCTCACTTGACTTATTTAGTTATTACCTTTACGGGGTTTTTCTCAGGGGTGCCTAAGAAAGGTCAGTTTCTGCATCTGCCAACCAGCTGTTCAGCAACAGAGAACAAATGAGGTGGTCTTAGCTGGCTCTTGAATGCGTTATCCTGGAGGCAGGCTAGAAGGGAAGAGTCATGTCTGTATTTGGTGTGAGTAAACCGCTTCTCCCTATCCATCCTGAGTGGTGGAAAAGGAGGGAGGGAAACTTCCCTTGAATGAGCCCCTGCTGCCCCCCCCTGCAGGGGAACACCAGGGGAGCACCCCACTCTCTTTGCCCAGCTGAGGAGCACTTCAGCTCTTCTAGTGCTGCACTGCAGGTCGCAAGGGGAATAACAAAGCTACCCACCTCTCCTTCACACACCTGCTATTTAACTTAAACCTGGACCATCTCAAGTACCTCAGGATGGCTGTGTACTACATCCCATTGCAGTGGCCTTCCTCAGAACGTATTTTATCAAGAAATGCTGGAGCCACTGCTGCACTCTTAGCTTGGAAGCGGTCATCCTGGATCTGTGCTAACGAGAGGTTTTTCTGAGATATTCATGACTGCTGCTTTCACTGACTACTTACCATGCAAAGCAGCTGGGTAGCGTAGGCTTCCAAAACTACTCTTTTGCTTCTTATCAGCCCTAATAGTTGTTTGCTTTTTGTACAGCAGCTGATGGCTCACCTAGTCAATTCCGTGTAGTCAAATACAGTTCTGTGAATGGGATCTTCCCTCAAAAGTCATGAGGAAAAATCTCAAATCATTAGTCATTCTTCTTACTTGGCTTTAGAGTTTCTCTCACAGTGAAGGTTTTTCTCTGCATAGTATCTGCAGCACTTGTTACACAAACAGAAAGTCACTGATTGATAAGACTTGACTTATTAATTGTGCAAAGGGACCAATTATAATATATTATTAGGATGTACCTTTGTCCCTGTAGATGTTGAGACTAGAATCACAGGAAGTCAAATATTATGACAGCTATTCTTTTGGGCTTGGATAAGGAGCTTAAAAGTTATTGAAATAAAATATGAATGGATAGGCACACATATAATAAAAGTAAAAGTGTTAAAATAATGCAGGAGTTGCTAAAATGTGACTCATACTTCCGTGTTACTAACAAAGGAAAAAAAGAACTGCTGCTGCCAGAGGGAACAGTTGACAAAAAGAGTTGGTATACAAAAGGAGCCCAAATAAATAGATAATCTTCTCAAACCAGAAAGCATGCAGCTGGATTCTCATATCAGAATATGACTATAAAGTAACATAATAGGGATGCGAAGTGTGCTATAGAATACTTTGGCTTCTATTTCAAAATCTTAGAAAGGATTTCAAATACTGAAGAGATGTTGCTGAGATGAAAGATGACTGTGTTCTAGATTATCATAATGCATCAGTTTAAAAAGTTCTAGATGATTATATGTCGTAACTGAAAACAAAAGCAGTCCTGCAGATCACCTGGCACCTAGCAATTGATTAAAATTTGGCTAATATAAACTGATGTCTCTCCATAAAAATCTTAAGTGTGTGGAACCACAAAACAACATGGTTCCAGAAGGCACGTTCAGTCTAGGTCAATGCTATGCAATGCCATGATTACCTAATGCCTGATACATTGCAACAGGCAATATACAAAGCATTATTTACAGGACAGTGTTATTATCCCGCAGTGTGTGCATTTATGTGGTTTTTAATTAATGAAGTAATTTTAGTACATAGACCTTGTCAGTGCTTGTGTTTCAATGGCTCAATAGGCATTTTTCTTCCTTTGTGGCTGTATTACCTCTATCTAGATGACATTTTACAGGAACTCAAGTCCAAAAAGCAGAGATTTCTATCCACGAGTCTATGACGGACAAAAAATAGTCTCTCTAGAATGAAATAGAAAAGAAAAGCTAAAAAGATGTAAAGATAGCCAGAATATGGCATAAGTTTATTGGACCTAGCCATGTAATTCTTCTATCATTGATTTGGTCATACATTCCAATGACAAATCGCATGTAAAAAGTTCAGTAGCAGCATGTGTTTTTAACTGTTTTGCTCAATAGGCACATAAATGCTTTTCTGCATAGGAATCTATGCAATTTTTTCCTACTATCTTTTTGTCATTTGCAAAGACTTCTGAGAAGCAGGCTGTGTTTTGAAAATAACATTTATTTAGTATGTTGTAAAATTATTTATGAAATGGGAAGGAAGAGTCTGCACTGATTAGTCTTTAAGAGGATTTATGAATACTTTCTTAAGTATTTTTCTTTCATATTTTATGCTTGCTAACTGTAAGCTTTAGTGACCATAAAACATTCATCTAAAGGAAAGGCCTTAAGGTTGCATATCCCCAGTTTTGTTCTGACTTATAATTTGATCATAATTGAATTTGAGGATTTCTGAAGAAAATGCACTGATAAATATAGCTCAATCTTTTATTAGAAAATAATAGATCTAGTATAAGATTATCTCATTTATCTTGACATTCTTGTACCTGTTTTCTTTTCCCATGTATGTAACAATTACCTTTTGCTATCGATGCTACTGTGAATAAGACAATAGAGGTCACTGCTGATGGTGCAAGTTGAGAGTTGGCCTGAGGTTCCCTTCTTCAGAAGACACTATCATCTGTCCTTTTCAGAAAAAAGGAAATGCTGACATTTTGTAAACAAAATCAACTGGCTAAGCTGACAGCACATACAGTGTTCTGTATTCAAAGACCCTTAAAAGCTATTATCTGATGAACATTTGTGAAAAAATAAATATTACAATGTGTAGCGTTATTTTACCATTTTAGTGAGGATATTTGCATATGGCAAAGACAAGGAGGTTTGTACACAATGTGAAGCTGACATGTTGGCATCACTAAAAAGATGTGGACTAGTCACTTTTGAAAGGTCATTCTCCAAAGGAAATTATTTTTCTCTGTTATCTCGCATACAATTGTTCAGTTTTCAAACTTTCTGAAGGCATCCAGATTTCAGTGTAATCACAATGGTGCATTCCATTAACTATAAAAAAAGATTACGAATGACCTTTCATCAGGCAAAAGACATAGCACAACTGGCAGCTTTATGTATTTATTTTCAATTAGATATAAAAATGCAGCAACACTCCAATTTTCAGCTACATACTTGCACAAAGACAGGCATTTCAGCCTATGCAGATACTAAGAAAGTTTGAATATTAAATGAAAAATAAATCTATATGAAAAAGTAATGAGTATTTAAATAAACAAATGAAAACTGATTATGACATCAGTGAGAGGATATAGCGTATATAAACAAACCAAGCAGGAAAGCAAACATCTGTTTTTGATCATTGCTACAATACTTGCCCTTTTTCATCAAGATTTTTGGTGCTTTGTACCATTTTTAGGTACATGAAATATTCAAGGGGGAAAAGCCAAACCTAACCAACAGATACCCTTTATTAGTGTTCCATCAAAACACAAGCATGATTAAAGTTCATAGTATCTTCCAGACAGTCTATCAACTGCTCCTAAACCACAGATTTGGTGAGATGTGGCCTGAGTGTTACCATCTTGCCACCTTGGTCTGAATGATCTCTGCTTGCACGCCAGGGTTTCTTTCCAATCGACACCTGGCTGTGAGAAGCTGGGAAGAGAGTGGGGAAAGAGGGTAGATGAAATGGTGTGCACCTAACTCTTGTCACACAGGTGGCCAGTCACAGCTTCCAACTTCAGGGCACATCTGCAGAGCAGCAGCTGTTCCTGGTCTGCTCCAAAACTTCTCAGATAACCCCAGGTACTTAGAGAATTAGCTGTGGTGGCATAAAGCTCTATGTTGGCAACACTCAAAACTTCATTGATTTTTATTCTATAAGCTGCTATCACTGCAGCAAAGATGTGCCTTAAGAGTTTGCTAATGAAATCCTTCTGGGTCCCATTAGATTCCTCTCATCCAGTATGCAGTCTTATCTCCAATTCTCAGCTTTCTCTTCCTTATTAAAGAGTTCAGCCATAGGCAGGGTAGGGAGATTTCTTGATTAAAATAATTTGGGTTAGGTGGCAGCTCCAAGCTCTTCTGGAAGAGACAGTATACTTGTTCAAAGAAAAGAACATTATTACTAAATAAATCTCAGTGAAGCAGGTCTCAAATTGAATCTTGGAGGACACAAGTCTCACGTGCTATGACCTGCACGACAGGAATGACCCTATACCTACTGAACTCATTTGACTCAATATCCACTGAAGACCATCAATGGCCACTTCATGGAGCTCTACTCATTGTCTTTGGCCTTGGGTACATGCAAAAAATGAGTACATTCTGTGACATGGAAGCCAATGTCAGTTGAGTAGTACTTGTCACTGTTTCCTGGGTTAATCTTGCTACACCTAGATGTTCCTTATGATAGAGTCATTCATCTGAAACCATCTTTCTTTATCAAATTCCAAGAAATCAAATGTGATATATTTTGAGTATTTTGCATTATTACTATCATAATACCAGTTTGTGCAGAATTATAGGATTACAGCTGTATCAAAATGCAGGAAGGATTCATCCCAGTTTGAGGGATTTGTTTTACAATAACTTCCTTTCTTTTCTGACAGATACCCAACCAAGAGGAGTTCAAATACTTTTTAAAGGATCTCTGTCAAAATAAACCGATAAAAAGCAGTACTGAATTAGCCCATTTCCTGGATGACCTAACTTTACTTCTTCCTTTGTCAACTCTGCCTGTTTATGAAGCACTGAAAAGCAGTTCTGACACTGCGGTGGAGTTAGTATTGCTAGACATGCAATAATATGTGTTTTTTCTTTGTAAGAACATCCTACCTCCAAGGACCAGAATTCAAGCAGCTTATACAAGACAAAATTCTGAAAGTAATTTGGCCACTGGAGTATTATCCCCAATGTCAATGTCTTCATTATGTTATCATCCAGCACTTACACAAATTGATTATGATTATAGCAGAAGAAAGCACAGATATCTGACTCCCATATCAGAATTTTGAAAATTTGCTTTTTGCATGTAACTGCAGCGGGTAGTTTCAGAATTCATATTCTAATAGTTTCTGCATATACAAATTTAGTCAGTAGAGAAGAATGGCACAAAAAGAACACAGACATCATCAAAAAATCCCAGTATTGCTATCCCACTATCCCACAACCACCTTTCATGTAAAAGGAATAGCTGAAACACATACTGGATTTCACAGTCTGGCTTTTCCCAATTTGAACATAAGAACTCTACTTCAGGCAGGTTTTTCTTTGAGATTTTTTTAAATTTAGTTAATTTATTTGGTGGAGAAGGGGGAGGAAGATGGCTTGAAATTTGCAGATTGAAGTGAGTGACAGTGCTTGCAGTAGCAAGAACTTTTAGAAGAAGGTTTTAAGTTTGCTCCCAAAAGGAGTCAGAGTGGATTCATGTAGGGTCCTGGCAGAGTGTGTTCCCTGGCAACTTCTCTTTGACTACAAAATAAATAAAGAAAAGAAAGTGCAGTGAAAGCCTTTCTACTTTCAAATTTCAAATTCACTTTCAAACTAATTTTTTTTGTGGTATTAGTCTGCTTTCCGCCTTTGCACGTCATCAGTAGGTGTACTCCTTAAGCAGGATAAACAACATAGTGTATTCAGTCATTTTTACAAGATCTGTAAAAAAATTGTTCTGTTAAAGTTACAGGTAATAATGAATGAACTCTGAAGTCCCCTAGAGAGAAATTCCGTGCCTCGTGCCAGACCTTTTGTACTACCAGTTTGATATTTCCTCTAGTGGCACAAAGCTGGCAGGACTGGCGTGCACTGGATGGCTTGCTGCCTTGGACTGTGCATTTTGGGGCAGTATAACCAGGACAGTATATAGCTCTGTTCTGTCAAGTCAGCATTGTTAGATTACTAACACTATCCACTAAGGATAAGGGTGGCCTAGGAGCATCAATAATAGTAGCTATAACCTATATGAAAATGTGATAGATATGAAGGTGTTACAGCCAGCTCCCTGCATACCCACCGACCATTCCCAACAGACAAGAAGTTGTATCATAACACAGTTTCCAGTCTTCTCTGTCATGTATAGGAGATACAGAGCAGTCATTTTACTTTTCAGTAAGCCCTCCTCACTTCTTCCCCTCCCATCCAGCTTCCCTCCTCACAGACATGTCTCGATTGCTAGTGTCACATATTTTAGTGTTCATATCTTCTGGTGTAAGGGTAAACATATGTATTCCAAATAAAATGATAGTTCAAACATTATTAGGTTTATTTTTAAAAGTATAGGATAAAATGCTTTTACAGTGGTATCTAATTTTGTGTGTATGTGTTAAGGTACACAGACTTCTGTCCAGAAATTCATCAATTCTCTCTTCTTTCTGTCTTCCTTTCTTTCTGTCTTCCTTTCTTCCTTTCCCAAGTTGAGCTGGAGTTGGATGGTTCTTTAGGAATCCAAGTCCCCAGTCAGAATTTTGAACATATGGCATATTCCTATCATGACATCAAAATTATTTTTGTATCCTTGAAATACACATTTTCAGTATTACCAATAGTAGGATTCTTCATCAATTCCATATTGTGCTGCATCAAAATGATTCTGGAAATATTATAATTTCTACTTATGTAATATTATTATTTCTATTTATGTCTTATTATAATTTCTACTTATATACTATTTCCAAATATTCTAAAAACTTTTCCTCTTCTTATCATGGTTTCTTTTCTATTAAAACAGGATTGAAGTGCCAAATTTCCTTCAAAATAGCTATTATATTGGTCTTGTTTTCAGACATCAACTAATTATGTTCTACGCATACACACAAACACACACACACACACAAGGGATTTGATTACCCATCCCCTTGCAGCTATCTTACTTATTTGTGCAAAATAGGTGATACATATGTATGAATAGAAATGGCATGTATTGCTTTTCTGTCGTGGTTTAACTCCATCCGGCAACTAAGCACCACCCAGCCACTCGCTCACTACCCCCCGGTGGGATGGGGGAGAGAATCAGAAGAATAAAAGTGAGAAAACTCGTGGGTTGAGATAAAGACGGTTGCATAGGGAAAGCAAAAGCCACACACGCAAGCAAAGCAAAAGAAGGAATTCATTCACCACTTCCCATGGGCAGGCAGGTGTTCAGCCATCTCCAGGAAAGCAGGGCTCCATCACGCGTAATGGTTACTTGGGAAGACAAACACCATCACTCCGAATGCCCCCCCCTTCCTTCTTCTTCCCCAGCTTTACATGCTGAGCATGACCCCATATGGTATGGAATAGCCCTTTGGCCAGTTGGGATCAGCTGTCCTGGCTGTGCCCCCTCCCAACTTCTTGTGCACCTGGCAGAGCATGGGAAGCTGAAGAGTCCTTGATGTTAGTATAAGCACTACTCAGCAACAACTAAAACATCCCTGTATTATCAACTGTTTTCAGCACAAATGCAAAACATAGCCCCATACTAGCTACTATAAAGAAAATTAACTCTATCCCAGCCAAAACCAGCACAATAGTTGCACACAAATAAAAGGAGGATCAAACCCACAACTCTTATGAAAAATGCAGGAAAATATTACCAAACACCCCTCCTCCCCCCCTTATCTAAACTGATATGAAAGGACTCATCAGAATTAGCCAGCAAGCACACTTGTAACACTAATCCTAGTCTGGACAATGTTTTATAATTTAAAAGGAGATTTTCAGAATCATCTGAGAGCTATTAGTCCTCTAGGTCTCAAGATGGGATCCCCGATACATTAGTTTTAGGTAAGAGTGAAACACAGTGAAACAATTTAAAGAGGTCAGTTACAGAACAGACAAAGTGGATAATACACTATTACCTTCATGTGAAAAATTAAAAAATGCAGGAAAAAAAATTAAAGAAGAATTTAAAATATCATTAGAAAATCAGATTTTCAGAAAATCCTTGATGTGTGTAAAAACTTGTACCTTCATTGAAGACATTAATTAACAAGAACCAAAAATTCTTAAAGGAGATTTAGTTTCCTCGAATAGATTAAAGCAAAAAGTCACCTGTGTAAAGCAAGTTAAGACTAAAAAAATTTTGAAAGACATAAATTTTTTCCTGTAAATAAGTTGCCAGTGCCTGACAGCTTCTCTATTGATTTTTATTTTAAAACTTTAAAGGTCGTTTAGTTCCCCTCTAGCAGTCACAGGTAGAGAGGTCTTATTCTCAGGATGTTTCCTAGATGCTTTTTGCTTCTACTCTATTTTTTAAAAAGGCAAATATATCAAAGAAAGTAATTCCTATAGGCTGGTATCCGCAATTAAAAGAAAACCTACGTTCTTGCTAAAGTAAATTACTCCATCGGAGACCTCTGTTTCTGGTAAGACCAGCAGAGATAAAAATTACTTTATTTAATAAGAGAATATGCAGTGAACAACATTAGATGGACATAAAAGATGATTCAATCTACCCTCTACAAATACATCCCCAGGCACATATGATTTAAATCTTACACATGATGAAAGAGTTATTGAAAGCTATATTAACCATGAGGTTTTCTTCAGCACCTGAGCTAAAATGCTTCAGTACAAAACACTGATGAGTTTCACAAAATTTTATAATTTTAATACAAACTCAGACAATAAGTACTACTACGTGAATGTGGGTAAAATATGTAGAAAGAAGGAACCGAGGTAGAATGTGGTCATGGCTAGCATCTCATCGTTTTGCTGCACTCATGAAAAATGAGCATAGTAGACCATTTTTTTCTGTCAGAAGATTCTTGCTGCCACCTTGCTTTATAAAAGTACATTTATTTAGTTAGGCAGCTGACCTCATGAGAAAGAGAAAAGGCTTGTATAAATCTTAAAAAGAAGCAAATATTCCTTCTCTTATATTCCATAAAACGTTTTTAATGAAACATTAGGTGGATGAACTTAGTCTCAAATTCTATTTTGGATAATGCACTAATGTCATTGTGGTGCCCTTCACATTACATCAGTTTATCCTATGTTGAATATTAAAACATTAGGCATAGGTTATTTATCCCAACAATCCTCATCTGTATATCAGTTGAAGAGAATGTTATTCCTCTAACAATAGCAACAGGATAACACATCCCACTTCCCTTTCTTTTGACTATTGAATGGTTGCACTGCACTGAAAGGATTAAGCATTGCATAATAATCTTAATATCAAGACAAATATTACTAAGGTAAAGTACATTAAAGCTGTTTCAAGGCATACATTCTCATTTCATCTTTGTATGGAGATGCTCAGCTCCTATAAGAACACAGGTAAAACTGCTAAAGTTTTTGGTACACTTAATAGAAAATATAAGTGTACCATTAGCATTATTATATGTTAATGCTGGACTTGCAAGCAGCCTAAAATTGATAGCAAATAACATTTGAAAAAACAAATATTAAAAAAAACAATTGTTTTATCTGTTTGAGCACCTTGTTTAATTTGAACATCTGATAGTACTTGGCGTATTCAGTGCAAATTTTTTGATCCATGATCAGTGCCTAGATAAGCATTAGCAAGATCAGAGGCTTAGATATTCCCCAGCTTTTCGACCCTAAAGAACCTGTTTCACCAAACACTTTTCAGTGGCTATCCTTTCTTGAAAGAACAGGCCTTTGTATTTTAATGAAGTTCCTATTTGAACAAAACTACTCCCGTGTCAGAGATTTTCAATAGTGTCAACATAGTGATTATATCATTGGCATATTATCACATTTCCTTTCCCGCTCCTTTGTATCCAAAAATCAGAATTTTCTCATGTTGGCCCAATAGCTACATGATGCATTGTTGAAAAATTTGATTGAGGTATTTTTGTGATAGAGAAAAAAGCACTTTTTTCTTGCAATCACATTATGCAAATACAAACCCAACAGTCAGGAACCTGCTGAATCAGCATTTTTATACTTGGATAGAAAAGATTAAATTCAAATTTTTTCTAATTAAAATTACTGGGATCTTAGCCTACTTAGCGCAGTAGAAGCTTGGAACCAAAGCATAAAACACAAATTTAAGAGCTACAAGTGTCAAAAGAACACAACATTAATGAGGTAATATTAGCAAGATGATGACCTCATAAAAATCACAATTTGTGTAACTGTGGATTTTTTTTTTTTTTCATTACCCATATTCAAAATCCTGCATTAAAACTTTAAAAATCTGCCACTTGTGGATCACAGCAGAGGAGAAATGGCACGTATGGGAATCCTACATCCCTTTTCTACATGTTAACCACTTCATTTTATATACTACTTAATCTTGTTTGTTTGTTTGTTTTGAAGAGGGAGAATTCTTCAAGAGTTGCTGGACTTCTTGGATGTAAAATTACCAATTTGGTATGACTGTGGGACTATAATAAAATCCAATACTTTTGTTAGCTAGGAACTTTGAATATCTGACGATGTTGCTAGGTCTTCACAAAATATATTCCTATAAAATATAAAACCCCTCTCCCTGTAAATTTGTAAATAAATTCCTGTAAATAAAGACAACAGTTCTTCCTGTAAATAAAGACAACAGTTCAGAATATTTTCACTTAAAAGATTTGTCAGTTGCTACAAATGTAGCCGTAAACTCTTTGTTTTTAATAATTTTGCAATACCACAAACTTCCACAGTCAGTACTACATAGTCCTCGAATATATTTCCAGGTGTGTCAGTTTAGAAGAAAAACTTATGATAGCCTAAAGATGACAATATCTGTATCCAGGACCATCTTATACTGGATTTCCCCAAAGGCATTGGAAAGGGTACTGCAGGGTTAAATGAGCCATGGACAAAGTCATAAAAATGAAGAACATGTAGTATGATTTTTACCTTCAAGGTTAGCAAGTCATCTAAAGAAAGACTGATATTCCTGAGCCCCGTGTCTGATCATTTCCAGTGAAAGAAGTCAGAATAACAGCAAACATGCTATGTTGCCTATGACTGCTCTGCTAGTGGTAAAAACACTTGTAACCATGAGGTATTGTGCATGAATTGTCTAGCTCCTTGGTTGCAGCTACAGATCCAAACTAATAAGGGTCCTTTTGATATCTTAAATAGGTACATTTTCTCTCTTGGGCCACTTCTTTTCATTATTTCAGAGATATCCTAGTCCGTTTATTGATTCTAAGACGCATAAGCATATTTCACTGTGTCAGTGAAAGTCAGTGTGGAAAGGCAAACAATCTGAACGCTCTCTCGTACAAGTATTGTAAAGCATTCTGCACTTGCTTAAGAGAATTAATCGGTCAGACGCAAACCACCACATTTCTTTGGCATACCATCTTTGTAACAGAAGAGATGGCAGGAGGGAAAAGGAAAGATTAAAAAAAAAAAAAAAAGAAAACTGTTACGATCTAGACTTCAGACACTAATTCAGTTTCAGTATTCAATTATCCCAGTCCTTCTCTGATAGACTGGGGAAACTTGAGGGAGACACCAAACTCCTCTCTAGGCTCTTTCAGGGCACCCTAGGTTGGTGTAAATAACTTACACATTCAGTCTCTAAAAGAAAAATTAATACAAGTATGACTCAAATCCCAGTCCTAGGTCTTGAGAAACATGCTACCTTCTTTTGGTTTTTAAAGTTTATGCACCTTTTAGTTTTGTTGCCAAAAAGTGGTAAGAAAGTAAATGAGGGTAGGATGGACACTGTAACAACAAAACACAGTTTTGGTTCACAAAGTTCCCCAGAGTGATGTTAAAGTATACCCAGTTTCAACCGGATTCAGCCTCCAAGTCACCGATTTAAAGTATCATCTATCAGAGAAAGCATATGCTAATACTTTCCTAATCTGAAAGTGAGGTTTGTAGTAAAATTGCAGAAAAAACCAGGCTGGGCAAAGCAAAATTGAATCAGACCTACACAGGTATATCATCACTGGACTTCTACAAAGGACTGTTAAGATAATTGCAAGTACGATCTTTGCTAAATGTTGCATGTAATCATATTGAACATTTCTAGCAAAAGTGCTCAACTGTCCTAAAAAGTAAATTTTCTCAAACCTTCTTTCCCTCTCTCTCTCTCTTATCTTTGTGGATTGGTAATGCAGGAATAACAGGCAGGTGCAACAGACTTAAAACCACGTGGATACTTATCACCTGTTTGTTCTGAAGATCAGTACTAGCATTTAACATAATATAATATTGTTTATTAAGTAGTTGATCTAAAAATCTGATTAATACAATTAGCGGGAGAAAAGTTTAGTTGTACATTGGGGTTTTTTTAAGAAATTGAAAGTCTTTCTGAGACTCATGCTTCATTGTATTTATATCACTAGTGGGGCAAGGAGGGGCATAAGTCACACAGGCTGAAAAAATTAACTTGCTCCCTAAAAGTTTCTAAAATTGTTTGTAAGTACTGCATCTGAACTCTGAACATATGAAGGTACCAATTTAAAACTGCTTTCATAAAACATAACCCCAGCACAAAGCACAGATATAACACTTTCTATTCTTGTTTCCTACCCAATATATATAATGTAATGTTAAGTTCAGTAACTCATAATTTTAAAAACATAGAAAATTCAACATGATTTAGAAAATAATGGAATAATCTGTGTTTGCTTGGGTTTTCTTAAATCTTACCAGCCTTTAACCTGAAAGTCTGTACTCATCTTTATCTGAGCATGCAAGTTTTGGTGAGACTGAGGTTTTTTGAAACTAGGGTTTGGAGCAAATAACACAACATTCAACATCTAAAATTAAGCACACAGGTCTTTCTAGGGTTAAATTCTTATGTAAAATCAGAAGTAAACTTTTCTGAGAATAAATACATTAAAGGTTTAGCAGATTTGAACTCTGGAAAAAGAATGAAGTTACAAATTCTGCCCTGTACTAGGGCAGCTACTGTGGATACGGACTATATGCATCTCCTCAGTGTGCTCTTATTTATCTGTTACGTCTTTTGAAGAAGTAATTGATGGGAGGAAACCCTTTCAAGGATCCTTGGCGAGCAATTGAGCCTGCTCTGCGTGAAATTTTAGGAGGTGACGGTGTGCAGGACTCAAGACAGTCAGAGGAGAAAGACGGCACCTGATGCAGAGACTGTAGTGAGGAGCCCAGCACCAGCAGCCGGGACCCAGGAAGGACTGACCTTCAGGAAGGCTCAGGAAGGCTGGGCAGAGTTTGCTACAATGCAGAAAGCAGCAGCACTGAAGAACTAAAACCAGGGCCAGGTCTCACAAGCAGACACAGTGGGTAGGAGGAGAGGTGTGTATGAGCCCATTTTACTCTGATCTGGCCTGTTTAAGATTTAAAGGCTAAGCATCCTACTTCTTTATTCTAAGAACACCTGGCTTACTGATTTTAAAAGCTTTTCAGTCTTCCTTGGGGATCTAGGGGGTTTAGTTACATTCATCTCAAAACGGGCAAATTTACCATCTTGTCAAGCAGTATTTTGGACAATTTTTGTTGTTTTCTTTATATAATGTTTTAGCCTTACTTTCCATCTTTGTCAAGGAGACTGTATCCTTCATAATATAAATCTCAGAAGCAAAATACTCTTAAGCTATTTGCCAAGACTTTCAGGAAACTGTTATAATGGTGCAAGATGGCACAGAGATACTCTTCTGTTAAATTATTAACTGTAAAAGCTTTGGGAGGGGTGGGAAGAGGGAAGGTACTAATATTAAACTGTATCCATCTATGAAATTCAAACACAAACACTGAATTTGGGCTAGACCTTGATTTGGTGTGATCAGCAGAATTCTTTTGACTTCCCTCGAATCCAGCCAGCATATACAAGTCGATTAGCTGGTTCAGTTCTCCTATTCATCATTACCTCTGCCAAGGACAGAATCTAACCATAGCCTCCATGCGTTCCATGCTGGGTTATTCCCTATGATAGACTGGAGTATCAGGCCATGGGAACCTCTATGCTTATATATCCATCAATTTTGATGAGAAGTCACACAGGCATAAGGGTCCATCTGCCTAAATGTCTTTCTGGAGCTGGAAGATACTGTTTGTTTATTCTTTTCAAAGTAGATGCTTATCAAACTCTACAGATTGAGACTATTTCGTTTTTCAGAGCAGCCCTTGTCACATTCGTCAAAGTAACTGACTACTTCTTCACTCATTCATTCATCTTTTTTTTCTGTTTTCCAAACTTTTCTTTCCATTGTAGCAGTTGCAGTGGATCAGAGCCATATGGCTCTGACTTTTAACTGCTGCAACAAGCTGCTCTACCACCTGGCGAAGGACTCATACAGACTCTGAAGCCCTGCTCCTTATTTCCAGAAATTCAGTATCTACTTTCACAGTGCCTAGGCTTTTCACAAATCAGTGAAAGGAAAGAATGAATCTAAACCCACTTAACAGACAATATACAGATTGTTGTATTGATATTTATTGAAAATACGTGTCTTGGAAGACTACAATACAGGAATTAATTTCTTTTTACCATCTTAACAGTGCAAAATCAAGGAAATACCTAATGATGACAAGAATGTGCTTTGTAGATTTTTCAGTTAATCCTGCATCTAAAAGTAGATGAGTAGGTATATTTGATCTTCAAATACCACATATTTCAAGGGTTCAATGGCAATCTCTTTAAAAGAAAGAAAAAAACACCTCTTCAATTTTTGTTATATTTCTAGGATAGTAAAATAGAATCAGTATTTATCCCTTCACCTTAGTTACATTTCATGTAACATGCAACAGTTTTTCTATATGGTATATCACAAATATTCATAAAGGTTTACACTTTTTTCCCTTTAAGTCTTGTAAGTGAAATATACATGTCATTTCATACTGTATCTGAGGACCAGCATGAAGGCCCACATGAAAAAAAAATATAAAACAGGAGTACTTCAAAAAAATAGAAATAAAACATGCACTGAATATCCTTACTTGAGGGTGCATTTTCCTGCATATGCGGTATTGGTAGGCTTCACAAGCAGGCTAAAATGTGTAAAGTTTGTCTACATGTATTGTATTCCCAAAGCTTCACATTCATCAACACCAGCATTTTGTGGAATTGCATTTTCACCCTTAGAAAATCTGGCTGATTCGTGATTTTATATTATACAGACTATTGGGGTTTTTTTGTTTGCAATTCATTGGTCATAAGCTAAAGTAACCGTGTAACAATCTTATTAATTGACATGCAAGCCACGTGAAGAAGAACTATTTGTTCTCAAAGATTCAACCAAACTGTCATTTCTTGCAAGTAAAAGATTGGGTGAGGACAGATCAAGGAGTGGGGGTTGAAGGCTAGGATGGAAGGGTTCAATAAGATACTTCTTCAGATTAGACCATAAACCACTGACTGCATATGCTTTATAACAAGACATTTTAAAAAAAAGATGAAACATGGGAAAGACAAAAGCACTATGGAACAGAAGGAGTGTGAGGATAAATAAGGAAGGCAGGAAGGAAAGATTACAGTTTCAAGAAATAGATAGGATTGGCTCGCCTGTCAGAAAGGGAACTGTTTACATTCTAGTGTCCCGGCGAACGAACAGAATAAGGACTCTGGTATGAGCAGTTTTATATAATCACACAAAAACCACACTACAGTAACTTCTAACATCTCTGAGGAACTGGAGATGACTAAAAGAAGACCTCATAAAATTGGAGGGGGGATGCAGGGGAAGCTAAACTTCTAAGAAAATGAGGAGCCCTGATGACTCTGATTTAACAACCCATCTTTCATTACCACCTTGTCATGTGTTACTAAAGGCCCTTTTAAATTCCAGCTCACTGGATTTCTGCCAAGTTATAGCATATTTTAAAGTGAACTTTGGTGTTAGTGAAGCTCAACAAACTTAAAATGTAAAACCCCCTCTAAGCTACAGAAGAGTTACATTATGTGCAACTGCGCAGTGAACTTCATCAGCTCAGCTCCTTGTAATGTGTTGTCAAAGGACACAAGAACAGCTCAGGGTCCTTTTTTCTCTGGCATCCAAGCTAAAATCTGATATCTTTGTGACACGAAATAGAAATAATTCAGTAGCACTTACGAAGTGGAGACTTTTATCTACTAGTCTGACACCTTCTGGTCATAAATAGCCTTGACTTTCAGTCCTTGTTAATTTGATGGGGTTAGATCCTGTCCATTTCTACTCTGCCAGAGGACAAGTTCTTCAGAACTCTATTTTAGCCTTCATCAATGCAAAATGCCTATTTTAATGATCTCCCAGTGGAATGGAGTAGGCATTATAAAAATTTTGCAGAAAATCCAGCCATTAAATTATTAACAGAGTTCACATGGAACAGTGTTACCAATTACCCTGTCCAGCAGTTGTCAATGATTTCACATAAGCACCAAATTGTAGTATGGTATCATTCTTGACTCCGATGCTTTTCATTGTTAGGGAAGATGACTCACAAGACAAAGTTCTGCCTCTTTTGCTCCTCTTCCAGCTTCTTCCTTCCTACAGCCCCACTCCCCTCTTTCCAGAAGCCTCAGATTCATGCAGTGTGCAAATGCAACCCACTGAAAGATGAAGAAAGCCCAGAAACAAAGACTGAATACCTGACTCATTTACACTCACTCATTAGCTATTTAATTGTTAATTTAAGAACTGCTTAGCTTATTTAATTATTTGTGATTTCTATTGTGAACAAATTAGTGTCATGGTTACCATGCAGCTGATACACTATGCACACCTCAATTTTTGACAAGTTTCTACCACATCTTGAAAAGAACAGCAATACTAATGGACCAAAATCCCCGAATACAGAAATGCTACTCTGCTGGATTATCTTCTAGAATCTGGTAGCTACCCCACCTGGCGTATTCAGTAAACAAATTACACATAACAGATGCTTTTTCAAAGCCATGGAATAGGTTCCTCCAAGTTTATAGGCCACAGAGACTTCTGAAAATAATGGGAAAACAATGCAGTATGCCCAAACAACAGAAGAGGCTATTTGTAAAGAAGTAAATAATGATAATAAAGTACTTATAATGAGAAAATGAAAGTTCTGCCATAACTGGGCAAAAGTGGGCAATGAAAAATTAAGTTTGTTGCAAAGTCTTGATGCTGTTATAAAAAGGAGGAAAAAGATGCCGCAACATAAGTTAAGGATGCAAGGTCAGCTGATTACTGAACTTAAATTATGACATGCATTTTTTTCTCCTTTTTTCCCTATTTTTAGACAGACAGACAAATGCACCCTGCAAAGTAAGAAAGGATCTTTTTAGAGGATAAAAGTTACAAAATGCATGTCTAAATTTGCTGATGCAGGCAAAATATTAGGTGTCCATGCACCTCTCTGGTAAAGTAAGAGTTTGGTTTTGATTTTAAGAACAGATTACTATAAGTATTTTAAAGGAGATATACATTATTTACTCTATTCATCTACAGCTTTAAATTGTAGAATGTGAAAGCCAAATGATTTTTTAACATCTCGTTGTCACTATAGCACTGACTTATGGTAGCAAACTGACAGATGAAAAATATACGCACTTGTCTGAGTCAGTGAAATAAGGATATGATAAATATCGAAAACTATCCTTTCACAACTTAACGTAGGCATGTGTATATGTGTCCTTGATCACGAGGGAGGAGAGGAAGTAAAAAAACCCCTTTTGATTATTAGTATGCTGTTCCTATAATGGTACAAGTTTTGAACCATAAAAGGAATGGAACCACAGCACTTCAGAGATGGCTTCAAATTGGCTTCAGAGACTTATTCTTGTGTGTCCAGTAAGAGCAGATGCAATACAGTTTAAAAATATAGGCTTTTGGTCTTGTGTTCTCATCATAATCAGGTGCCTTAAGAGATTGTGAGGGGTTTTGGCCATCCAAAATGAAATAAATCTGTTACTTTATTTTCTTGCTGATCAGCACTTTTCCTTCTGCTGTCAATACCTCATATGCTTTAATTCCCCTTTCTTATTGCTTCACTTAGCCCACCAACCAAAACAAGAAGCTAACCCTTTCTGAGATGTTTTCTGTTTGTTTATGAATCCCAGCTTCACACTTTGGTGAAAGGAAAACCTTAATCCTCAGTTTCTAGAGATATCCTACTGTTCTTTCCTGGTATCATTGCTGAGCTGGGAAGGCAGTTAAAGGCACAAATTTTTGCCCTCCCTTCTGAGAAAGTGGGAATTTACTTCAGCGCAGCCAGTGTCTTACTTTTCCTTCTGAATTATTCAGCATTTTCCCTAGCTTTCTTCATACTACATTATGTCTAAACTATGGTTTGTTTTTCTTGCCTGTGTTCTCGTGGCAGTGGAGCTATGACCTGGAGGTCTGGGAAGACTAATCACTGGAGGATAGGCCTGTCTTCTCAGATAACTTCTATAGCTTTCGTTCAGGTTCACAAAGATCCTATCACTATTTTATTGTATGGTTGTATTCTCAATCTTCTCTTTTCTTCCCTTAAATTTTCTTAGTGTTTTCAACTCTGTTCTTTTAGGCTTCTTCCTAAGTCACCTCTCAGAAAGCCTGGGGCAGATTTTTACTAAAGCAATTATTGGGCAACTATGTCAACAACAATGTGCTGCCTCTTCCAGGCAGTCTTGCTTTGAGTCTACTGATTACTCAGGAGTTGCAAGCTCCAAAACATCTTGATTTTTGGGAAACCAACAAGTGATTTGTCACGCACAACATGAGACAGGCCTCTATAGTAAGATCTAGCTTATCTGACATAGCTCTGCTTTTGAAAAGAGTAGAAGAAAGACCTGAGCACTGCATTGAGATTAATCTCATCTTTATTTTTAAGGGTGGGTAAGGAAAACCTATTCTGCCTTACACTCTGGAATATAGTTTTCTGAATACCATAGAGTTCTGCACTAAAATTTCTACGAGGAAATGCAAGAAATCCTATCAACATTGTATCAAAGCAAGGATTTTTAAACCAAGATTTGGTTTAAAATTCTCTACAGAAAATGTGTATTTTTAATATATGTTTTCTATCCAAAAATCATTCTGCACTACCTTCTGAACTAAGGATGGGCCAGTGTTTAGGAATGAAATCAAGGAAATATTTATGAGCATGCTTCATTTGGTAGAATGTTTTCATAAAGTTATAGACACCAATTGCTCAAATAATGTCACTACAAAAATTGTTAATGGAGTTATAGGACAGAAGAGCGGATCAGAAAGATTAGAATAGTATCAGGACACATTTGATAATAAATGAATTAATAAGACAATTGTATTTCCTTCCAGTATGAGAAATTCTGCTTTCTCTTTTACTTTCTCTGTTTTAGATTCAAATTCCTTATATGTTTTTGTATGTGCATATTTGGTATCTCAGCAGAACTGAATTCCCTCTCACCACGGTATAATAATTTGAAGAAAGTCAAGCATGTTTAAGGAAGGGGGGATTTGCCAATTTTGTAACAGTGTAAGCCTGTTTTGGTAAAGGTCCACAAAAGCGGGCATGAATTTACCAACTTTGCTAAAAAAGAAGTCACCTAAGGAATCTGATATGAAGAGATCAATGGTTCTTCTTCCCTTTTTGATGAACACTCTATGAAAAGACCAAGTTGCCACCTGTTCCATGCTGAAAGTAGTAAGAAGACATCTTTTCTTCCAGTCAAGAGGGATATCTTAGCACGTTGATCTGTCTGGGAAACCTCATAGACCATGCTAAGCTTCCAAAACAGACACACAAGACACTGATCACACATACACAAATCCTAATCTAAACTTGCTTCTTAACAACAATCATGTTAAAGAGCAATTTCTGTAAACCATCTAGCTAGGCGTTCAACTACTCCAGTCAATACTACCTGATAGAACAAACCTTTTAAGATACATGGTGAAGTAATCGTTTGTCCCAAACAAATTAATGGGAATTAGAGGTCTCAGAAATCAGTAGGAATTAGTGTTCTTACCATTACTGGTTTGTTTCCTTCAAGTGTTGTACATTCAGAGGAAAAGGGGATTTATTTGTCAGCCTATAGCATCAGGGATCCTCAGTCTGGTGAATAACTAATGGAAGATTGATTGTAGTTAGATGTACAGACTCATTACAGAGGGATGTTTGAAGAGCATTATGATGAAAAAAGCCAGCCAGAACAAAGAGTAAAGCCAGGGAAAGAAGGAAGTTAACAAAATAACCCAAGGAATGTAATTATATGGGCACAAAAATTGGAGGATCACAAATACAGAAATTACTTTTATGTAATGACGCTCTTTTAAACACTGGTCAAATTAATCCCTAATTTCCAACTAACCATGGAGCTTGTTGACACCAACTGAGCCTGTACAAGTACAGGTCTTTCTGCTTTGCCAAACAGAGGTATAAAGTCCTAATGCTGAAAGCTCCTACGTGCACAGGAGGGCCTGTTTAAGCATATGAAACAAATTCTGCAGAAAACGTGAGCTGTACCAAAAAGAATGAGTAAAAATAAAGGTACAAATAAAAAGAAACCAGCATCTTAAATAGGTTAAGTACACTAAACTTCAGGAGATGATGACCAGAAAATCTAGAGAAGGGAATTTTTAAAAAGTCATTCAAGATCTGCATGCCTTGCATGTTCTCCTGTGTCTTGACCGTTGTTTAAAGACAGAAAAGTACCAAGGGCATCATACAGTTATTTTCCCTACCTAGCACAGTTAATTATTTATGTCTGATACCCTTTATCTTATTGATTAGCACTATATTCTGAGAGTAACACCTTGAAATCATAGGACCTCTCAGGCACAAGGTCTCTCTCAGTAAGAGTATGGGTGTCAAAAAACAGCCCTTAATTAATCAACAGTGAATTATTAAAGCTTTATTCTGTATTAAAGCCTACCATTTCTACAATCAGGAGAATAGACAATGAAGGAAGGGAAACTTGGTGTCTCAGAACAAACTAGCATTTGTCATGACCAATTTTTCAAAATGCAAGCTTTGGCAAGACTGGCTGTCATTAAGCTTGCATAAAACTAAGGATTTATGAACTGGAAACCCCAGTGTAAACATTTTGTAACTATGCGGATAAAACATGGATCACCGCTAAACAAATCTTACAATGAAGAAGTATTTGTTTATTTGTGATGTGTGGTCTTTCTTGCAAATACAGGAATTTAATTGTGGTGTTTTAAGTAAGGTGTCTGAAATAATTTGCATATATGGCTACCTGTATTATCCAGGGACTTGGACTTGATAATGCAAAAGAATCCTTTCTGTTATAAATTCCTTGGTAAAATATCATAGAATCTATGCCTCTGTTGTGTCTATTATGATTATCTGTTTAATACAATCACATTGATATAACTGTAACCATTTGGAGAACTGCAGGAGATCAAGTTTCACTGACTGTCCTTTATTTACCCATTCTGAGAAGCTAATTATAGTCAAACTTCATATTAAAACTACCTCATGTTTCCCACCTAAAGGTAGAAGGGTTCAGAACTTTAAACCTGCTGAAATCTGTATGATTGGTTACATGTTCAGACATTTACATTTATTAAAATAATAACCTTCCTCGTCATTTTCCCTGACCCCTCTCAAACCTCTCAAATTCAGGAAATCCTCAAATGTCATGCACTGGAACAAAGATTTGACAATGTGAGTCAGAGGGATGAATTCTGCCATTTCCTTGAAGATCAGCCCAAATTTTGTCAAATTCTGAAATTTAAAAATTGCAGTTGTATAAGCATATGCACAAGAAAGAGTACATGTAAAAACAAAGTTCTGGCAATATCTTTGAACATTGCCAGAGCTTGTAATATATGGCCTTCGATTCATTATTTTTCTTCCAATATTTTTAGACATAGAGACAACATGATAATAATCCTAAAAGAGTGAATCAGACTGGAGTCTGAGATCCTCCCAAAAAAACAAAATCCAGGTTTATTAGAAAAATAAAAAAAAAAACCAAAATAAAGTCCTTATTGTGACTCTCATTCTCCATTACTTCCTCATCTCCTTGCACCATCCCAGATTTTCTCTCCTCAAACACAATAATTACAGTACAAGGTACTGTCCATCCTGCTTAATATGTTAGCACTTGCTCTTGGATAATGATGTGGTCCACACCTTATTTTGATCAGAATGAGTGCGACATGATTTTTTGTTTTGTTGTAATAATATTAATTTGACTGGTGCTTTGATGAGTCTTGTCCAGTTAAACATGTATATTAAAAGTTCAAATTTGTGACTGGGCTCCATGCAAATCTTCCGTTCAGGTAAATCATTTTAAGAACACCATCACCCTACCCCAAATATGGCAGTAAGGCTCAACAACTATAAACGTATGGGAAACAGTTTCTTCCAAAAGGTGAACCAGATAATAGCTCTTAGAAAAATACACGTTTTCACTGTCTAAGTATCAAGCAGTTGAGACTCATTGTCTTCTACAGCAACACCATTCAAGTGCTCAACTGTGTACTATTAAGACTTGTTGTGAGCTCATATTGAGGCGATTATCCAGAATTACCCATATATCCATGAGTGAATTATTGGAGTTCCCAAGACAGGCTCTCCCATCCTCTTAGAATAACTTTCCCAGATGCATTACCTTGCATTTGGCTAAATTAAAGAGCTTTTTCTTGGATTTGATCCTCTGTCCAAGTGATTCAGATTTCCCTGGCTTTGTACTATATCTTATCCCACAGATCTTTATTATCTCTAAGCTTCACCAGCAGGTTTGTATAGCATCATCTGGACCACTGGTACAAATATCACACAACAAACAAGCTCTGAGCTATATGAACCCTACTAGATGTGGTCCTATACATCCTTCTCAATAGCTACATCATAAGGTCTGTCAAGTTTTTAAGCCATTGAATCAATTCCTTGTATATATATGCAAACTTCTGAACCTTAATGTCATGTAGTATCAAGTCGAATGTCTGGAGAAAATCAAATATAGTAGATCAACACATTTGCTTTTACCAGTCAGACCTTTAATCTTGGTGGAAAACATATCAAACCATTCTCGCTAACATTAATTATAATCTAGCCACTATTTATTTTGTTTACAGACCCCATAAATTACCTTTCCATTATTTTATATGTCAGGCTAATCTTTCTTGGCTGTCTACATTCTCTTTAAGTACTCTAACAGTACTTAAGAATTTCTCTGGTTTTTCAAAAGTAGTTTAAGAAGCTATTGATTCAGATTATTCCACAGGTGGTTCTTTAAGTGAAACTTATGTGAACCCATTTATTTGGAATTTTTAAGTTTTTGTTAAAATCTAAACAGTTATTAGGAAAAGTTTTTAATTGATTCAAGAGGTAAATTAAAAAAAAAAAAGAAAAGTATCCCTTCAAATTATTTTTGTTCTGTTTTCTAAACTGAAATAGAAGTAGAAAGCTTCATTTCTGAGGACAGCTAAAAATACCCTCAAAGTTTTGGAGATGGCGCACTGTTAGTTTTGAAAACTCCCTTCCAGTGCAAGGAGTGGTGCCTCCATCAGTGGCTTGCAGGGTTTCTAGGGCTACCAAACCTCTGCCAACTTAAATGTGCACTAGTAATATGGCCATTCAGCCTTCAGGAGCCCTGCCAGTATGTCTGAGCAGCATTGCACTGTGCTCTGTACACATACCTGAAGGTTAGACCCTGAGCACTCCTTTGTCAGACTGTGTTTGCATGGGCCTGAAAGGAGAATGAATGTATCGTTCCCAGTCAGGCATCAAAACCTTTTACACAATAGAAGGAGATGGTTAGATGATTCAGAATGAGATTAGCAATAACGTGAATGCTAACAGAGTATGTCCTAGAATAAATAAAAGGGAAAATAAAAATAAAGTTTTATGCTACCACTTCCTCTCCTCACCAACACCATCTGAGATTCAAGCATCTAATTCCGGCTGCAAGAAGCCAGCCTCCACTTTAGGTCTATAACTCAATTGCTGCAATATGGGTTTATAAGAACTTTCTATAAAAATTAAGGATTTACTCCTTCTTACAGCACTACATGGGAGGAGGAAGTTGTAGCATTCCCTGCCCATTTTATACTGACAAATATTTAGAATACATTCAAGATATGGAAGGCACTGTAAAATAACAGAATAAATTTTAGACCAGATCTTCACCCTTCACCACTTCACCACCACAAAAGGTCATTATAACTAACTTTTTATTCCATGTCTTCTGGTATAGTAAATCTTTCCTGGTTTTCTGCTAACCAAACCGACTTAGCAGGTGCGAATAGCAAGCGTCCTCTTCCTCTCTCCCATCCACACACAGAACAACATATAAACTGGTAATTAGACCACTGCCTGGAAGGGAAAAATGTGAGTTTGGACACATTTTTGGACACTACATCGTCTTGTGAGACTAATCTTTTACAGACATGATATTTATTCTGAGTATATCCGTTGGGTGAGACCTCTTGCAGGACACAGAGAGGCAAACATTCCTTTGCAGGAGCACATTTAACTACTATCTAGCTCATCACTGAAAAGACTGAATCAGTTCTATAGCTGAAGTGAAACTCTGCCTAAACCCCATTTTAGGTAAATAAATTGATTATACATCTGGCTCTTACCTCTCCATTTTTAATTTGTGTCTTCAAAATTTGGCTGTGGCTTTACTCGCTTTGAAGTCAGTCCTGAAATATATAGGCTGTACTATTACCTTGTTTAAATTGGACTAGGCCAATAGGAGACATAGCAATTTACACCTGATTTCCTGATCCTATATTATCAAGAAGTCCCACATTATTAAAAATTCTTTTATCTAAGTATAAAGTCCATTTAGATACAAATTTTATCTTTTATTCTGAAGTCCAAAGAAAGACATTACTTATGAAGCCTCAAGAATAGGGATCAAATTCATCTCGGGTGTAAATTCATTCATAAATGTATTTGGCCTGATGTGTTTTGTCTCAATGGTTAAAACTTTTTAAAGAACCCCTACGCTGTCTTCCATGTTCCCAAAGAAAAGCATCGTTTTGTGAGCAGGGGGTAGATTGCTTCCACATGGAAAAACTGGTGAAGTCTTTTAAAATTACAGATTCACAAATTGTAGTGATTGAAAGCTAATCTCAATTATAGTACTAAGGTGTATTGTTGCACAGTGTGATAATGGTATTTTCTGCCTTAAGTGGACTTTGATTCAAACAACAGGCTCGAATAAAGACAAGAGAAAAAAGAACCAGTCATTTACTATATGCTCATTGTAAACCTTGTAGACTTTTTTTTTAATATAGCAGGTACAAGAACGCCTGTACAGAGAGCAGGAATTTTTTTTCTTTTTTCAAGGTATTTACCTCTTTTCTTACCAGCATTTCTAAATATCTTTAAGAAGGACATGTAAGATTTGAGCAAGAGGTGACAGAATTTGATTGTTTTCACTAACATAGTGGTGTTGCCATACTAATTTGTAACTCGTTCATAGTCATATAAAAGCTATGAATCAGTTTATTATTTGAATAAACATTAGAAGAAATCTATTAACATCTTGACTGTTGCTGGGGGGCGGGGGGGCATAGGGCAAGTGAGAGTAAAAACAAGCCCATGTCCTAAGCTAACTGTATTTTCTAACTCTAATAGATAAAGTTTTAAAATGCAGAATTCTCAAGAGCAGTTCAGGAGCATTTCCTTGCAAAATAAATTATAAAATAAACAAATAAATGTTGAAACGGCACATCTTGGAAATAATGCTGAAGTCCCAGATGTACTATCATGTTACTAGACTAGGAAATGTAGTGAATATTGCTGCATTCCAGATACAGTACCCAATCCACAAATCCCTGGAGTAAGTGTGCAAATAACCTACAATGAAGAATAAGCATTCACCTGTTCTTGGCCTTCTTCCTGGAGGCTTTCTTTTCCAGTCACTGTCAGAGAAAGAACATGGTTCTTGACATGTCTTTGGTTAAAACAATTATTTAACAGGAATATTTTAATTTGAGCATGAATCAAGAGTAACTTTGCTTTTTGGCATTCAGTTGTGAGAGTACATTGTACTATTCATCTTAAGCATTGTCAGCAGAACCTCCTCCTGTCTTTCAAAGTGCCCCTGTCTTTTCACTTTTCCTCCTCACAAACAGATATTTGGTACCCCCTTTTAAATCCAGTCCCAGGCAATAACAAGGTAACTTGCTTAGACCCACAGTATCTATCTGCAACAACACTGTAATCATCAGTGCTTATTAAGAGGCTTTAAATGAGGATCACACTGTAAATGAATTAGTCAAAATTTCAAGACATTGATTTGGTTTCAGAGGAGCAGCCAGCATACAAAACACACTCTCAATTTCTCTACAGATGTGAGTTAAGCAACAGAATGGAAAAAGAACATTTTCAACCAGATTCATTCTGGTGAAAACTGAAGTAGCTCCCAGCAATCCAGGGAACGAGGCTTCTTTTCACCGCATGAGGATCCATCCCCATGAATAAGACATTGAAAGTAATTTCAATGTTACAACAAGGAGAATAAATTTGCACAGGACAGAAGGGCAAATCGTAGTCTGGAGAGAGAAGTGAGCCAGGTGTTTGAATTCCTGCAAAGAAGGCCTATTATCCAGAACAAGAAGCTTGTCTTAAATGCCAGCGCTCATAAACTTGGAAAGTCTCTGAGAAACTCTTCAGAAGAACTGAAACGTATCTAGAGAACTAGATGTCATTTTAAACAGAACTATTTAGTTGGAAAAAAAATATGCTGTTTATAGGAAATGAAAGTGCTAGAAAGTCTAGCCCTACGTAGGTTTTGGTTTGTTTAATACCATTGCTCCATTTTCAGGGAAAAGCAAATGAAATATAGAGCCACCCAACTCCATTACTCTTAACAGAGAAGCATATAAAATTGATATTCCTCTCTGAATTGAACATGTTCTAGATGATTAACACTGCCGAGCTGAAATTTGCATTATCATTAGAAGTGGGTATACGTTACCTCACCACCTTCGCAAAAATTGCAGATAAAAAAATCCTATTTTACAAATTATTTAAATAACAAAACATAAGAGTCTAAGACAGATGGTCTAACAAATATTAGAATTGAGTATAGTGATGCAGCCTTTATTTGCCCTACTTTGTAAATACATAACATTATAGGTAAGTCAGTCACATTCAGGAGTTGTAGTCAACCCAGACAAGGACAGATATTTAGCATTTTTATGCTGAAAGGCAGTAGAATTATTTGGAGGAGTCCTGCCATACCAGAATCCTGCTTCTTTTCCTGGCTTTGTCATGGATAACTTTCACTATAATTATCAGCAAAATAGGGCAGCAGGAGGCTGTATCTACCTAATTCTTGAATTGTAAGTATGAGACTAGCACAGTCCATTTTATTAACCAAGAGGATATTTGGATAACGGCTGGAGGGATAGTATGTCCTTTCTGAATATTTAGCTGTGCACAGACTATATAGGAAGCCTAGTGGAGATTGGCAGTGTTTTCTCTGAATCTGGCATGTACCAAAGCCTTTGGTACTGGAGCAGCTTCAGCGGTGATACAACACTCAAAAAGATCTTATCAGGCCCCTGACTATGCTCTACTGAGTGTATGTAAATTATAATTTTCAGAGGTTTATGCCCCAGCCAAATTGAGAGGAATTTTCTTAGAAACAGCAAAAGTCTCTTTGACTCAATGACTATTCTCCTGCCAAATTTTGGGTTCCTACTGCAAAGCCAAAGAACCACGCTTCAAAGCAATGATTTTACAAAAATCTGATACAGGCAAAATGGTCTGGATGGCTTAAGCTCCTTTTTTAATTATTTTTACATAGCTGTTGTGGTCTGTTCTGCAAATGAGGAAACAAACGGCTTTAAGACAAACAAAAACATATATAAAAGGTATCAGAGAAATACACGCCACTGCCTGGTGCATAGTACAATTGTAAACTATAAGGACACAAAGTGGGCGCATATTTTTACATCAGTTAGTGAATTCACTGAAAATGGTAATTATTAAGGAGCCAAACTATTTGCAATTCTGTGTTCAGTTTTGCAGAAAAAGAAAAGGGGGAGGGAAAAATGAAATTTCAGTAATTTGGGAATATTTCCTTTTCCCTTTTAAGTAGTAGCTTTCCATTTTCATTTTGAAAATTTGGTTTATATTTGACCTCAAACTTTAAAAATAGGTTGAAGAATATTAAATAATACCAAAATATAACAAAGTATTCATTCTTAGTTGAATTAAAAATCAGTTCAAACAAAACCCAAATTTTTAATTTAAAAGGGGAAAAGTTTCAATTCAGTCTCTACTGGTTTTTTTCTTAATTATTCAGATTAGCAACCAAGCTTACAATCCACTTTTCTGACACCTGTACTAATGCCTAGGGTCAGAGCCTTGGTACCTAATTTCATCAGATGCAATAAAATACCATGTCTCGAAACTGCTGAAAAGTTGAGGTCCTTTCCCTGTTTCTAGACACATACGTTCTCATTGTTTACCTTATGCTGGCTCTGGAGTTTGCCAGATTGCTCCACTAGTCCATTCAAATCACTAAAATGGCATAAAACAAACACAGGGGGGTGAAAAAAGTGGTTTTCTACTCATTTAGTAGGTCAAATCAGCTCAGGGAAAGGGCCAAGCATGCTGGAGCCAGCACAAGGAAGGAAAAAGGAGAATGTCAGCTTCTCCTTTGGGTAACAGTGAACTATTATTCTGGTACAAATGTATGTGAAATTGTATTCTTATAATAAAAATAGTAAGGCAAAATGCTACTTTGGAAAAAACACACTGGACCAATCCAGCTCCTAGTTACTTGATACAGATAGCTGCTATGACAAGCAGCTGCACAACATATGTAAAATACACCATCACAACTGCTGAGCATGTAAGTTTACTTTCTTAACTTTTTTTCTGAGCTAATTCAATTATATACATTCACTTGTAGATAGGTACATTTATATGATAAATTATGAAATTCCAGGTAAAAATAGAGTTATGTTTTGCTAAAAAAATGGTTTCCTAAAAGTATTTAGGAAACCATGAAGCAAGTACTTATTTCCACACTTTTCAAAAAAATACTTTCATATCTAACTAAAACATACAAGCTACACATTATTCTAAATTATAGCTCCTAAAAAATGTTTATATTTCTCACATTCCTGTTACTGAATTTTCACAAACTGATGTGTGGCAGGCCCTTTTACTTCAGTAGGACTTAATTTCAGAAGCTTTATTTGTAGTGGTGAACCTGAAGAATTTGAATTTGACATGAATAACAGGCCTGAAACTGGATCCAAACAATCATGTTTACCAGCCTGAACCAATAATAGCAGGCAGTGTGTTATGAATTCACCAGCCTCTGCAGTCTCAAATGAAAGATCTTTGTGCTGAAGTTGAGATTACATACTGTAAGAACCACTCTGGATGATGGATGCTTAAGTGATCACTTGCTGTTGGCCTTGGACTGTGAAGCTGGAAGAAACACTGATATGAACAAAGCTAATGCAATTTCTGCTACTTTAAGATCATTCAACTGTCTATCGATGTGAGCAGAGATTTGATGGACACAACAATCTCTGGCTACTTGCTCCCAAGAGGCACATAAACTTTACTTGCAGTTCTTTATTGTCCTAAATTTTTAATCTGAGAATAGTGGAATAGTTGAAGAATCCCTTGGAGAATAGTGATTGAAAATGAAAAAAGTAGAGCAAGTTTATTAATTGTTCAGCTGAGCTGGAACAGTTTTTGCTGTAACTGTTTTCTTACATCAAGAGTTTCCAATGAGTAGAAAAGTGACAAATGTTTACAGGAGCTGGACAACAGTTCTTGCAATAGTTTAAAATGAAAGAATTCATCATGAAGTTGTTCCCCCTTGAAGCATAGCAGCATGCTCTATGTGCCTACTTATTGCTCATAATCCTGGCAGCTAGAGGTTCAAAGGCTGGAGGATTAGCCCGCTGCCCAAGTCTCAAGGGAGTTTGTTCCTTTCAGCAGCATTAGAGAACCTAAGAAAGTCCAAATCCTAATTGCATTTAGAACCACAGCATCTTTATCTACTTTCTGAGGAAAGAATAGTTTTCTTAGGTTCCTACAGGTAAGCCACTAACAATAGTCCCACAGACAGTACCCATCAGGCTGCAGAACATAATCCACGTTGCAAAACACCTAAACACACAGAAACCACTCAGGCTATCCCTTCTGGAAGGCAGCCGTGAGGAATCAGGGTTTTCACAGTCCTAGCACCAGCGGAGGCTGGCTTTTCCAGCAGTCTCCCATTTTCCAGATAGTCTCCCAGCAGTCTTCATTCATTATAGGAATCATTACAGACAGTGATTTGAATGCAGAAATTTGTTAACCTCCATGTGACTGAAATGTGTACATACGCCATTAAAAACATTTAAAAAAAATGTTGAAACATGTTCAGTTGCTGTTTCATAGGTGCGTCGGTGTGTTTCTGATGTCTATGAAATGTGAGTGAGCAACTGATAATTATATGATTTGGTTTCAACATTTTTCCCTATACAAAGTCTGCCTGTCTCGGACTGCGTTGTTTTAATTATTAGGTACAGACTGGTGGGGGTTTTTTTACATGGTTTAATTATTGTTCATGAATTTAGGTATGATCCATGGACCAATATAGTCAGAAGATGAGGATGCCTTTTGATGAAAAAGGAGATAAAGTACTAATAAAGTGCTCAGTGACTGTTAATGTAGCTATATCAGTTATTTTTAGGATTTCAGGATGGGGTTTTGTGTGTGTTGGTTTGAGGATTTTTATTCAACCAAACTCCAAACACTGAGCTCTTCTGTGCATCCTGCTTGTTTTACCTTTTTATCCCCCCCCATTTATTTCTTTCTTAATCACATGGGTGACATTGAAGCTGGAGGGACAGAAGACACACATGAAGACACAGTAAATTGCAAAGTGACCTAAACAGATTGGAGAAAGAGCGTCTGCAAGCAATGAAAAATTTGGCCCTAATAGCTGTAAAACATACTGAGAGAAAATAAATAGCAGAGATACTGAATGAGAGGATATGAACAAGCTGCAGGACCAAGTGGATTTTCTTTGACTTTATTTTCTTAATTCTGTTTTAGTAATGCTTTTTTATGTCACCAAACACTACAAGTTAGAGGAAAAAGTGGTTGGTGTTCATAAGAATTTTTGTTCTTTATTTTCTGTAAGAAGTTGCCAACAATATGGAAATAACTGAAGAGTTTGCAGATTTTAGTAGTGGTTGAGATCCAGAAATCAGTTCTTAATGCTGAAATATTACTTGTAAGAAACCAAAAGTGCACAGTTAGGCCACTTTTATCAATGTGTTATTTATTTAAATATACATCGCATTTGTGAAGATACTGGATTTATACAAACATTCAGAAGATACACATAAAAGGAGGACAGGTATTTCCAACATTATTCCATCTGTACATCCCAGGTCAGCAGGAAGAGTGTTCAGTCCCCAAGTTCATTAATTTTGTGCCTATTATAAATCCTTGACAACTTTTCTGAGATTTCTGTGGTGTTACGATAAAATGAATACACTTCCAGTAGGAAATATATTTATCCCAAATTTATTTACTTCATGTAGGCTGGTGAACAGACTTCTGATGTTAGCAACATTTTTTTCAGTATTGGACTTGTGAAAGAGGTTAACAGCTTCCAGATAATTCAATGGCATTACTCCAGCAGATCTTACATCTCAGGTGTTTATGAGTGAGTTTAGTAAATTTAATCTAGTACTTTTTCCTGACCTTTCTCATATGTACTTATGCCACAGATGCCTTAGATGTGCTCAGTTATGCTCCCTCAGTCATTTAGGCTCTGAGATGTAATCCCTGGGAGTCTGGAAGTAAAGACCCTAAGGAGCCTGATAGTGGTTTCTCTTAATGCCACTTTACACCATTCTAATAGCAACAGAGCCATAAAAATAATGTAAATATAAATTACTCCCATTTTAATGCCTCTTTATATTACAAGAGTGATGTGAAGTGCCCTTCTTATAAATGAGAATGAGGCCTCAGGAGCCTGAATTGATGTAATTCACATGCTGATGGACGAAATGATAGGAACAAAGCAAGCAAAATATAAATCTATGAGTTTACTTCAGAGCTTGTTTAATGGGCGCCTTTTTGTACTTTCCTTTGGTTCCTTGACAAGTCACCCGCAGTATCTTAGATGCCTTTATGCTTATGCACACATCAGTTTTCGAAGAGGATGAGGCGTGCAGTTGTCTGGGCCTAAGGCCTTCACTCAGCTTCCCCGCTCAAAAATTTCAGTGATTAAAGACCACGCACCTCCTCCCCTGCCAGAGTCCATCACCCCGGGAGCAAAGCTGGAAAACAGGAAAGTGCATTTTCTTCTGCTGGTGGGGTGCGAGTCCCCGCCCAGGCCAGCCTCCTCCCGCGTAAGCTCGGGCAGCGGCTGTGGAGGCGCTGGCGTGGCGGGGCACAAGCCTTCCCTCTGCCATTTTATCAGGGAGACAGAAGTTAAATGCAAGGCAAATAAATGTCTGGGGGGAGGTACCTTCCGAAACCCAACGCAATAACAGACACCACAGCAGTAAGTACCGCAGTATCAGGCATCATTTGTTTGCCAAAACACTAAGAAGTTCTGTGCTAATGAAATAAAAATTACCTTTGAATTTGGTATTTGTTGGCACTTAACCCGGCGGCACCTGGGGATGGCCGGCCTGTGGCCAAGCCTGGTCACCATCCCCAGCCCGGCCCGGCTCGCCTCACTGGGGGCTGTGGGACAGGGCTAGTCAGGGAGGGAGGGCAGGGCCTCTGCCCGCTCTGTGCCTCCTAATGGCGGCCACCTGCACCTGGTCCTTCCTGGGCCACCCCCCAGGGAGAGCTCCAGGGCGTCAGTCTTTAACTCATCGCTGCATTTTACTGCCCTAACGGGGCAGCTCCTCCTAGGACACACACTGCTGCGTCCGGCAGGAGTACAGCCTTACAAAATCTGCTTGCTCCCCTGTAGCATAACGAAACAAGAGGAATTTCTTGTAGACAGATGAGTAGGGTCTGCATCATCACAGCCGTGATTTATCCCCTAAAGGAGAGTCACTGTTGCCCTTTTTTAACCTACTATATTGCCTTCATTCAGAGAAAAAAATAACTTTTTTGCATTGTTAACAATCATATTTTGAACATGTATGTTACGATATGCATTTTACCAATATTTGCTCTTTGTGTTTGCTTCTTGCTTAAGCATTGTAAACATACTGGATACAATATCTTGGGTCAAAAGTGCACGATAACAATATCAAATGGTGCCTGAATGACTACCGAGCTATAAATGGAAAAACCAATCCAAGTATTTTAAATAAGTAATTAAGCATTTTTTTTCATTTAAAGCTTTCTATTAGAAATACACGTTGCTATTAAATGTTTATTAAAGCCAAGCAGGAACTCCTGGGAAAACAGCAGATTTTGACATTTCAACAAGTAGTGAAACATCTTATTTAAAATCTCACAAATTTCAAAAACATGATACTTTTAAGCGTTGGTGAAATATCAACATGTATTTTGATTATCAAATCCACTTGTGTGGTGTAACTATACATAATTTATTATATATTAATATTAGCCATCATAATAATCCCATAAGAGATAAAAGCCCAGATAAATCAGTTCTGGCAAAGTAATGAACAGACACCATCTTTTTTTCTGTTCAAATAGAATAAATAATGATATCTAGTCAGTCTAATTCTAGAGAAATGTTGCTACTACTGAAATAGTCTGTTACTATCATTCTTCAAGACTCATTTTGTCCTAGCAACCCAGCATGGTGTCAGCTTGGTCTGCCTGGGATGCAGAGAGCAGCTCAGGAGCAGTTAGCATCAGTGCGCTTCTGTGCTTTTACCAGATTCCACAGCTTTTACACAACAATTTCAATATTGCAGTTTAAACATGGCCTGTTGTTTGTAGCTGAAGCATTTATTTTTATACAATTAAATAATTGTCACCTTACCACTCTTGTGGTCACAAATCAAGGGACAAGTATCCCAGCACATTTCATTGTGTTTGGGAAAATTGTGTTTTTGAAAATGAAAACACATTTCATTGTGTTTGGAGTTCCTATCCAAACACTGTTTCTCTCAGTTCAATACCTTTAAATCATTGTTTTTATAAGTCAAAAGTTACATTGTATAAAAAGTATATAGTACTTTTAGGAGACAGTACTGAATGTTAACATATTTTTTTCTTATGGCATTTTCCTGGTGGCTGCAACTGTCGTTCTATCATGGGAAGTATGCTGGAGTTAAATGGAGTCGGCCTTCCTAGTGGTAGATGCATGTTTAATTAATCCAGACCCGAGATACGACGTTGTTGGTTGTGATGCCGAGCAGTGTGCCTCATAGACAAGCTAGGAATGCAGTGTTCATCTTAGTTGTCTAATTAGGCAAAATGCAAGTATGACTACATTTACCAGTAGTATCAGCAGTATCCTAACAGTATCAGATTCATGTTAGGGGAACAGGAGTATTTGCTTTGCACAGACAAAAATGATAGCAGACTTAGGTCAGTCTCATTTTGTTGGACCAAGAATTCAGAATATGCATATCCCATGCTGTATTCAATGTTTGAACAACTTGTAAAACATGCTTATTTTTGTATATTTTTCAAAGATCTGGAAAGAGAGGCCACATCTGTATTCTGTGACTGTTGGCTCTTCAACTCTGATGCAGAGATAAATGTAGTGCATCTTTGGACCACTGTAAGAGCTACACCTAAGAGGTTTCTTTTTTTATTTTCCCAGTCCCAGGTCTGATAAAATATAAATCAAACACATTCTGAGATTCTAAAATGTCTCTGTCTCTAAAATGCCTTGGGTATGAAATGTCTCACCTTCAGTTTTAAGATACTATGTAATATATTTATGATGCAAAATGAAGACTAATTTTGGTTACTAACTCTAGTACTTAAACAATTTACTAGCTGATGTCAGTTTTAATTAATCACTAGGTATGTCTACCTGTATAATGATATGGGAAAACCAGAAAAGTGTCAAACATGGACAGCTAATCTGAAGACGTTTCAGGCCTGAGGCCCTTGACAATGCAAACTCATCTATTAGTAATTTCACAGAATCACAGAATTGTATAGGTTGGAAAAGACCTTTAAGATCATCGAGTCCAACTGTAAACCTAACACTACCAAGACCACCACTACACCATGTCCCTAAGCACCTCATCCAAACGTCTTTTAAATACTTCCAGGGATGGCGACTCAACCACTTCCCTGGGCAGCCTGTTCCCTTGATAACCCTTTCAGTGAAGTAAAATTTCCTAATATCCAGTCTAAACCTCCCCTGACACAACTTGAGGCCATTTCCTCTTGTCCTATCACTTGTTACCTGGGAGAAGAGACCGACCCCCACCTCCCTACAATCTCCTTTCAGGTAGTTGTAGAGAGCCAGAAGGTCTCCCCTCAGCCTCCTTTTCTCCAGGCTAAACAACCCCAGTTCCCTCAGCCGCTCCTCATAAGACTTATGCTCCAGACCCTTCACCAGCTTCGTTGCCCTTCTCTGGACACGCTCCAGCACCTCAATGTCTCTCTTGTAGTGAGGGGCCCAAAACTGAACACAGGATTCGAGGTGCGGCCTCACCAGTGCCGAGTACAGGGGCACGATCACTTCCCTAGTCCTGCTGGCCACACTATTCCTGATACAAGCCAGGATGCCATTGGTCTTCTTGGCCACCTGGGCACACTGCTGGCTCATATTCAGGAGGCTGTCAACCAACACTCCCAGGTCCTTCTCTTCTGGGCAGCTTTCCAGCCACTCTTCCCCAAGCCCATAGCATTGCATGGGGTTGCTATGGCCCAAATGCAGGACCTTGCACTTGGCCTTGTTAAACCTCATACAATTGGTCTTAGCCCATGGATCCAGCCTGTCCAGGTCCCTCTGTAGAGCCTTCCTCCCCTCAATCAGATCAATACTCCTGCAAATATCTTTGAAATATCTATTTATCTATTAAATAAATATTTAAATATATATTTAATATTTTTATATATGTATCTATATAATATATATATGTATATATAAAAAATATTTATATAATATCTAGTTAATATTTTATATAGTTATCTATTAGATAGATGTTTAAATTTTAATAAATATCTATTTAAATATCTTTGAAACTGTTCTTTGGCATTAAGGCCAACTGGAATGGAGTAGACCCAGCTGCACTTCTTAAAGACTCTTACCCTCCACAACAGTCTAGCTACATCCAAAGGGCCATTTGAGAACATTCCCTGGCCCAGGCGGACACCTGAGCTGTGCCTGGAGATTGCTCAGGAGGATGCTAGGTGAACTAGACCAACACCATGCTAGGGGCATGTTACAAATAGCATAGTCAGCTGAGATTCCAGCAGTCAAGAAGGTTCTCTGGCACTTTTTAATTTGCTTGTATAATCATATATACCTATGGCAAGAGCTTTTCTTAAAGCCTAGAAAAGAACAAAGAAGGCACATTATATATGACCACGTCTGAATAAATAAAGCAGACATCTCAGTTCCAATGGGACACATTCCCCCAGTGTCCTATGAATCTGAAATGCACCACATTTTCAATTAATACATTTTTCAAATGATTATTTATCCAAATCTTTTGCAGAGTTTCCATCCTTCAAGTATGGCTGCATTTTTTTATACTTAAAGATACGGTTTTGCACTCGGTCATACTAAAAAGCATATTGTTTATTTGCAGCCATTTTACTAACAATAAAACACTTATTCTTTTACTGCATGCTAGTTCTCTAGTCCTTGTGACATCCACAGATGTTAGCAATAATGATATTTTCTTCTAATTAGTTGCTAAAATATTAAATAGTGTAAAGCAATGAACAAATCCTTCTAGGTTTTCAGTAGAAACATGCTTAATGAATTTAAAAAATATTAGAAAACCAGGGGTGTAACTGACCTCTTCTAGATACCACACAGACCTTGGAAAGAACTATTTATCTGCTTGTGACAGAAACTATTTGTTGAAGATGGAAAAGTTTTAAAATTATATGTAAAGCCTCTGTATCTTCAATTTCTACATCTTGAAGCAACAGCATTGATATCAGCTAGAAGGCACTCTGTAAAGAATTTTACATAGTTAGGAAGGAGAAAGTTCAAGCTTGTATTCAACCTAATTTCCATATGCAGAATAAAAGGAGGACATTTTTCAGATTACTTTCAAACAGGAAAAACATAAAATTTATACTGAAATCTGATCTTTATTTTAATAGCATGTTGCTAAGAAAATTACCTGCTGGCATTATTTTTATGAGATATTATGGAAAATAAATTCTAGTTAGATATTTTGTGTAAATTGCAACGTAAAACTAAGAAAACCACAGTTTTTGAATGTGTAAGTAAGGGCTATAATTTCACTGTATGTGCCGTACCAGCTGCTCCATACAAGCCAGGAGGCTAGCATGACAGCAAGGCAGGAGCAGGACAGGGATCTGACCAGCAAGGGTGCAATCAGTAACACCCAAGCAAGAGGAGCAGAGCAGGTCTGGTGCCAGTACCCAGGGTCAGCCAACAGCTCAGTGCTCATCAGGCAAGACCACGGTGAGGAGGAAGGTCCCAGGTCAAGATGGGAAGTCGAGCCAGTGGGGCAGGGGCAGAGGTCAGGGCCGGCTCTGCTGGGCACATGGCCAGGCACAGGCAAGGCTCCAGTGTAGCTCAGGCAGAGACCGAGGCTGAGGGCCTGAACTTCAGTGCAGCCCCCAAGGGAAGGGGGGACCACAGCTCTTTCTCACAATACTCTGAACCAAGGTTGTACAGCTGCATACCAGCACTGACCAGCACTGAGCACAGGCGGCTAAGCCCTAGGGGTGTATTCAGGGTCTTGATAGACAGTATAGATAGGACAACCCTATTTTAGGAGGGAAAAGAGCTATAGGGATGCAAGCTGTGTCATGTCACTTGCCCTCAGGGGCAGCAACTGGTCATGTTACCTACTGGTACAGGCACAGCCTCCAGTAGTGGTTTGCTGAAAGACATGTACAGCAGAGTTCATGCTTTGTCTATATCACAAGCAATGCAACCTACCAATTAAAACAAGATCTTTCTAGGTATTTACTACAAGTTCACTTCCATCAGTATTCAGAGCACCTACCTAATCCATTGAGCAGATTTAATTCTAGCACACAACCAGGAGAAAACCTGCAAAAAAAGATGGGGCAATCACTCAATGGAGTTCTTGCACTTTGTTGTTTGTTTGTTTGTTTTAAAAAAGATGCCTTCTAAACTGGGTGCCTTGCCATCCAGATGGACATGACTGCACTGTTCATTTCACATACACTTGGCAGCTTACCTAAGGTGAAAATATATATCTCAAGATCTCACACACCTCAGGAGATGGGTGTGTTGACAATGAGGAGATGCTGAAAGGTACAATACCTTTTTATACTTCCACAGTCTGTGATTTGTGTGGTTTTGTCTCTCTTCTTGATCTTCATTGTCATGTACCATATTGAGCAAGAAGATCAGCAAAGAGCAAGAGTCCGTGGCTTTCATCAGCACATATCTGCAGTTTGCCAGCATTAGCATTTCATGACAGATCTTGCCTCTCGGTTAATCTGATTAGACTGTATGTCAAAGCCTCCTGTAAGTCAGCTTGCTGGTACTAGAGTCCAGCTAAGGAAGACTTCATTCCTGCAAAGCACTCTGCTTCTTTTTCAGATGAAATCGCATAGCATGATCACTCACATCAAATCACTTTTGTTGTCCGCTAGATAAAAGTCAATAATTTGCATAAATAATCACATGAAACTTCCAATTTTCCTTATTACTGGTGTCATGAAAGAGTTTCAGCTTTAGACCAAACATGGAATGGTTTTGAGCACACGGTTCCTTATAATTTTCTGTGCTTTATATTTTTCCTTACTTACTGCCATATTGCCAAATTGCAGCTGTTATATAACTGTTGTGATGAGTTATGAGCAAATTGAGTGATCTGTGTAGCAGTCAGCTGGAATCACAGCAATGATTTCAAAGTCACTTGCGTAGGTGACAATAATGCAGTTAATATGGGCCTTCCCAATCCACCTTTTTCTTGTTTGGTTGTTGGAACATGGTGTGGGTGATTGACTGGTCACAGCTCGCATGTGAGACTATAAAGCAGATATCACTACTATCAGCACAATCTGTTCTCTATCTGTTCAGCACATACAGAAGACAGGAGGCCCTATTCCCCATATGTCCACTGAAGTCTACCAGAATAAGAAACCTCTCAGATTTTAAGACATCCAGCTCCTGTTATACAGACTTTCTCTTTTCTTTTCCAGGCCTAACATAGTGCATAAATTATGCTCAAATTTAGAAAGCACCGCGCAAAATAAAAGATCATGTGCATTCAATGATGATTTATATCTTACCACATTTTTTACAGTTTAGTATTGCTTTCAGTAATTAATTTTATTCCTATTGCAAAGCTAGACACAGTAAGACTATGTTCTTTAATTACCTACACAACAATTGCATGCTTCTTCAGCAAGTTAATTTTCAATCAGTACAGTAATGTTTATTGCATTTGAAACTCACTGTCTACCAGGGAGATATGGAGATACAGCTGGCTTTGGACTATTCATTACTGCTCAGGCATTCCAAGTGATAACAGTAACCTCCTCTGGTCACCTTTGCAAGTTTTTACATTTGGTTAAGACAATATCCTTATGTATATAGTGCATTATCCCTTTACTCCAAGCACAGTATAATACTATCTTTTTTTTTTAATAAGGCTTGTAATTCCTTATTTTTTAACTCTTAATGTGATTCATTAAATCCTTAAAGTGCATAAAGGAGAAATAACACTTTGTAGAATTATTTCCTTTCATGAAAAAAAAGAATGATAATGTGTGATACATATAGACAAACTAAGAAATCTCTTTAAAATGTAAGATAGAATAGAATTCTAGGAAAAAAGTTACCCCACTAATTGTTTGTGATTAATTGCTAAATTTATACCAAATTATCAAGCAAGGAACTAATTGCTTTCCTGCATTAACTATTATATTAATATGTGTCATTTTTCCCAGTATGGGGCTGATCTCATTCTCATTCAGATCAATAGTAATTTTTCAATTTAGCTCAACAGGTCTTAGATAAGCTTTTCCGGGAAAAGTGTCTTCCCACAAGCCGATTAAAAACAGAGAGACTTTCCATATAGAAAGACCTCTATATGATTATCCCCTGTTAAAGTAATGATGCAATTGATATTTGCGTGTTACACTACAGGTCACAGTTCTAAGGACTTACAAGCAAAATAGCACCATCCTCCTGAGATGCATTCTGTGCCTTTTGCAAGGCCGTTTTCTTGCACTCTCTTGGTCCGAAAATATATAAAACTTCTCCAAATATGGCAAATTTAGCAGCAGGAGTCATTGTCCTAGAAGTATCATGAATAGGTTGTAGGTTTTTTTATGGGAAATTACTGTTTTTCTTCTCACTGAAGAAGACACTTCAGTATATTTCATTATTAACTTTAAAATTATTTTAGATCAAGACATGTTCTCTGAAGGACTCTTAGTTGAAGCTATAAATTGGAGGCTGGTTACATCTGTTAAAAAGATATCACATCACTTTCATCACTTGCATCTTTCATAAAGCATATTTTTAGATATTAAGAAAGAGAAAGAAGAATTTATCTCTATGTATCAGTCATCTCTCAACATAGTATCTAGTATGTGAGATCATACGGGCAGCATTTGTCATAGAACCATAGAATCATAGAACGGTTTGGGTTGGAAAGGAGCTTTAAAGATCACCTAGTCCAACCCTGCTGCCATGGGCAGGGACATCTTTCATTAGACCAGGTTGCTCAGAGCCCTCTCCAACCTGAACTTGAACACTTCCAGTGATGGCCATCCCCAGCTTCTCTGGGCAACCTGTGCCACTGTCTCACCACCCTCATCATAAAAAAATTCTTCCTTATGTCCAATCTAAACCTACCCTCTTTCAGCTTAAAACTGTTGCCCCTGGTCCTGTCACTACAGGTGCTGGTAAAAAGTCTCCGTCCATCTTTCTTAAAAGCCCCCTTTTAGTATTGAGAGGCTGCAGTAAGGTCTCCCTGGAGCCTCCTCTCCTCCAGGCTGAACAACCCCAACTCTCTCAGCCTTTCTTCATAGGAGAGGTGTTCCAGCCTCTGACCATTTACATGTGCTTTTTCCTAATCTTGTTAAATTGCAAGTTAAAATTTATATTGCTGTCCTTCCACACTATAGCACACAAAATTCCTCACAGAAGAAAGTTTTGCTGTCTCCTTGGCCTGCTATGTGATCTTAAGTGTAGATACAAAAACAAAACCAAAAATGAACACAAATAAAATTTAAACTGTACTTTATCTCTAAAGTAAAACTGTGCAGATTGATCTGCTGAAGTATAATTAACACTATAAACTAAGATAAACACTTTCTAAACTTATTTTTCTCTACCTCATTTGGATTATTCAAAATAAAAGTAGTTAGTTAGATGATTATCAGCACATTTTGTGCTGCTGAACTGATCACTAGGTGTATCACTTGGTAAGTAACAATACGTTGCTCACCTGATACCTGCTTACATCAGCTGCCTCTGGGTTGTCGGTTTTACTTAAAGGCTCTGAGATACCTGAGTTTTTTCCATCCACCTTGATAGCATGCTAATATCCAACCATAGACCCACTCTCAGATTATTAGCTGAGTATCACTAAGCTAATGTTGGATTCGAATACAAAAGTCTTTAGTAAAATCACTAACTTAAAATGAAGATGTAAGATAAATGTCAAGAGACTGAGATGCTTCGTGGTGCTCGCACATTTATAGTTGGGCTGAACCAAAACGTAACCTCAGTCTCTGAAGCTTTAGCCTCTGAAAGTTATTTTTATCCAATACCAGGCTGGTGACCTGCTATTGTTTCTTATGATTTAAAAACTAAAACACTCCAGTATTGGAGTTCCTTTTTTTTCTGATCAGTTTCAATATAAGACTATATTGTGCTATATTAATATAGTTCTGTGCCATGTTTGCATTGCATTAAGTTTCTTTCATTTACTCTCTTTATGTTAAATCCTTTGAAAGATGTAAACATCTTCAAATTTTCTCCTTTAAAATCTCTCCTTTCACGTTGGAAGGATTTTGGGGGCAATCTGTCCAAACTCATCTAGGTCCCCAACATACCTCCGAGTCCACCCCACTCTGAGTCACAAGCCTAAGCAAAGTTATTCTTGGCATACTGTACCAGTTTATATGTGAAATAAAGGAGAAATACAGTTTTCTTTGAGTGACTGAAATAGCGTTTTCAACCCAATTCAGTAACACTGAAGCTTCTGTTCAATTTTCTCATTAGCACCCTGACTCACCGGGGTAGGTTCAGTTGTTAGTTCAGGAAATTGTGAAACCAAGGATTATAGTTTGTTTATGGATTAAGTACTCTTGTATTTTGGGTGACATGAAAGAGGCTTTTGTGAAGTTAATGATTCATCCAGGGATTTCTGAATCACAGAATACCCTAGATAAGCACCTAAGCAATGACAATTCCAAAGAATGAGAAAGTGTTCATTATGCAATATACAGCATGGTAAAGTGCAGTTTGGAGGTTTATGTAGTGCAGTTTCTGTTGGTACTGCATCTTCAGTGCAGAAATTCAGCTTCATCATCTATGGCTCCTTGAAGAAGCATTTTTTATTTGGCATTCCAGTTCTGCATTCAACTAACAGGCCGTTTCATCTGAAAGCCAGACAAAGCTAAGGCATTCTCTCTGGAACCTGCAGGTTTGATGTGATATATTTGATCTGACCTCCATTCCCCATGCAGCATTATCTCTCTAAGACAAAATCCAAAATCACATGCATGACAGAGAGACATTTTCCTGTTATAATAAAGTGCACATCTTAAAGCTTGCTGAGATACTATTTTGGCATTGTGAAAAAAAACCACCACCACAACACAGCAGGCATCTCAAAGCGAAAAGGAACATTGAAGGGAAGAGAAAACTGTCTACAAAATCAATGAGACAAAAAGATAAACACTCTACTGAAGCACTGAATGTTCAGTGTGTCTTATACAATTCTTTTAATATAAAAACAGAAACTGACATTTGATTTAACTGAGAAATTAGATAATTCTGACTTCAAAGGAGGAGAAGATTGAACAGACAGATGAAATCAGCTACAAAAGAGTGTTCTTTACCCATCAGCAGCAGAAAAGGAGCTGAAGATTGAGGTCCCTGCCAGAGATCACTGATGACCAGAACAAACCAGTTTATTAGGAACCTTCTCATTCTGTGAGTGCCCTAGTATAATAGTTAATCTAATTTTAAATTTTATTTTATTCTTTTTTTCTTTTTCATAAATTAGGACTGACTGCGCTACAGCTGTAGGTTCTTGTCCAGTTTCAGTGTAATCTCCCTGTTCATTTCTCGAATTTTCCAGAAAGCGTTCAGCACCTAGCAGGTATCCACCACAAGGCTGAGTTATCAAACCTAGCTTTCTTTACCTTTCTCTGAAAAATGAAAAGAGTCTTGAAATGCGTGAAGGTAACTCAGTGAGCTGTTACATTATTAGAATAAATACAAGAAAGTCAGCGTAAGAATCAAATTTCTTCTATGCATGGCAGGAGTAAGGAAAACTTAAATTCCCTGAGCCATTTTAGTTGCTGCAGCTGTAATGATTCTTTGGTACAAAAAAAAGACTGGAATTTTATATTTGCTAACTACTTTGAAAACAATAATACACCTTCAATTTTTTTTTTAATATTATTGGACTTTTAAGGCAGGTAACAGAAGGAACTGTGGGAAAAAACAGATAAGAACTTCTTTATTCTGACTTGTGGGTTTATTGATTTTACTTTTATCTAAACACGTCCGTCCTTTTGAGACTAGAAAATCTTAATTTCCACATAATCTTAGGATCTGACGTAGTGATTCAAAAAGTGCTGTATTTTAACACAAAATAAAATAATTATACCTTAATTCTTGGGAACATTGGTTAGTTGGCCTTTATTTTCTAGCATCATAGCAAGCACAGAAGATGTTTTTCTCCAGAGTTTCACTGACATCCGCTTTGTATGCATCACATCTATGCATCTTTGTGATGTGTCATCTTTCTCCTCCTTGTCACAGGTGAATGAAGGACCTGGCCATAAACTTAACTTTAGTATCAAATATTTGTGCCAAGAATCTGTGCTCTGTTTTCTGAGCACTAGAGTTACTAGTAAAAATACAGGTCTCTTGCAAAGCAATGTTGATTCTTCCCAGGCTGCATGGTGTCACTGTTGTTTGCCTGCCTGACATTAAACGGCAGTTAAGTTTTCCTCTACTTTTGTTAAAAATTAATGAGATCAGAAGGACATAAAAAGCTTTGTTGTTCTAAATTGCTTCTAAAGTATTTTCAGGGCAAAGCCTTTGAGGAACAGAAATACATGCTATTTGAGGATCTAGAGCTCCTATGCTGAACCCATGTTCCACAGGTGGTAATGACATTTTACAGAGGGAAGAGAGAAAATGTTTGAGGAGATCTGTTCTAATGAGATGATAGAAAATATGCACAAATCATTGGGACATAATTTGTCCAGGAAAAGGAATGAGACAGAGGAGAGAACAATCCAAACCAAGTACAGAATAATCCAAGTAATGCATTGCCTCCAAAAGCCTTCAGAAATTAGAATTTGAGATCTTGTATCATCTATGGGATGCAGGAGGCTGCCTGCAGCTTTTTCTCAACAGAGAACAGTTGGAGGGGATTTGATATCTCTTCTTATAAAGAAGGGATTACTACTTGGGGTGGAGTTTGGCCACTAGAGAGGAAGAATGCAGTGCTTAAGTCGCCTGATCAGAAACAGATTTATCAGTTACACTAAGAATTATTTTCAGCTGCTTTTACAAAAAGTATCCAGCTAGGAAGCTAGCTGTTAGATTTGAGAGGCATATGTTCTGTAATAAAAACAATACATACAATAATAATTCAGGCTTCTTTAACCCTTAATTTCTCACTAAATACATAAGAGCATTTCTATCTTTGACACCGAGGAGTTTTACCAACAGTAGCAATACAGTTTTGAGGTTTTTCTGTGTTGCCCTTCTGTCAAGTCAAAACAACTCTGGTGCATCATCAGGCCTAATGTGTCCAGTGAAATTAATGTACAATACTTACTCACAGCAGGTCTGAATTTGGTATATTATTTTTAATTAGAAAATAAAATGTGAAGACAGATTCTTCCTGATGTAAAGTAAACTGACCACAGTAATTAAGAAAACTGACATCTTATGCCCCATGTACAAGTCACAGAGGATCACAAAGAGAAGTCCTCCTAAAAATAAAACTAACAGAAGATGGCATAATAGAATATAAGAAAGATGTAGGAAACAATGAGAGAGCGCTGTGCATCCTTCCCAACAGGAAGAAGATGATTCCTGCAGATCTTCAATTATATCTCAAAACATAATTTTTCAAGAAGAAACACACTTTGAAAATTCCACAGAGGATGTTTCTGGCAGAAGGGATATCTAAGATCAAAGTTTTGTCATCATAACTGAGCCTAAGGACACAGAGAAAAATCTGCAGGCAGCACATACGATTAGAAACAAACCTGAAGGTACAGCAAGCCACTATATTTTGTTGCTCTAGCCATTCACACCTGGCAAAAGGAACTGGGATGCTCACTAAATATTTGTAGCTGAGAGCCATGTTTTACTACACTGTTTCTGGTCATCCTGAAAGTCTGACTGTGTTGAAAACATCTAAAACATCTGGATCCATGTAGTAGAAAACAGACTCCTGGAAAAAAAATAAAAAAAGCTCTAGATAGATGCCTCTTAGAATTAGCAATAACTGGATGTTTACTTTGATGATAATGAAAGATCAGATTAAGTACAAATGGTATGACTCCCATAATTAGTTTCAACATTATACTACCAGAACAGGCAGCATTATTAAGTTAGTTACACAAACCCAAGGTTTGGCTCCAACAACCCTGACCACTACTGTGATTTCCAGACACTAGATACGAGCATGGTTTCTATGTTTAAGAATAAAAATGCAACTTTTTTGCCTGGTTGATGTCTTATGTTTTGCCTCTACCCAAATGTGAGCATTTTCATGATGTTTAGTTGTATTTTTTCTCTGTATGGCATGTGCTTAGAATTCAGAGAAAGAGATAAAAGTTTTAAAGAGAAGACAATGATGAGTTTATTAATTTATGTTAGTAGCTGGGTCATGGTAAAAGGTTATGAGATTAGAGGAACTGTTGTCATTTTTTCATAATGAAATTCTCACAGAAAAATGTATTTTTATCAAAACTCAATTTTTCCATGGGAGAAAGCAAGTTTAAACCTCTTTTTTTTCCTCTTTTCCAAATAGTTCAAAATCATTTCCTCCTTGATATATCACAATGAAATAAAAAATGTCATTGGACATTTAAAGTGTATAATTTTGCTTCTTGTGGAAAAAAAAAATATTTTTTGAGATTTTAAATTTGGGTCCTGAAGGGACCAAGTGAAAGGCAGCTACATGGAAAGTATTCATTAAGTCAAAGATTTCCAGAGAAATTTAAAGGAGCTATGCAAGTAGCTCCAAATGAAGTTAAGATTTGGAAGCTTTGGGACTGACACCTTCCAAAGAGCCTGGATCCAAAAGGCAATCAGGAAACATGAAGCTCCTTCCTTAAATTGTATTCATTCAAATGCAGGAGCAGCTCTGGAGAAGAGCAAATACTTCAAACTAATTTCATAGAGCTTTATCAAGGAAGGCTACTTTCAGATGGATTAATTTAAGGACATAATATCACCAGAAACACTGTTGGTAAATCAATGATAATGGCAATTAGGCTCTCTTGGCTGTTTTCACAGTTCACTACCTTTTGTAATCTGCAATATGTCAGTCTCCTCACCAGAACAACTTTCGCCGTTCTGTACATTACTGACCAGAATTGTTCCAAATATGGGATGAAAAGTGTCTAAGGTGGGGTAAACAAGAGACTGTGGAGAAACTCCAAAATGTGTTGCTGTCACTCTGTTACTAAACAAATGACATTAGCGTACAGAGTAAGATTATAATAGCTTTTGTTATTCAGTCTTAGGCTATGTGAAGGTTTCTTACTATGCTGATATTATGTATCTATGGGATTTAAGCCAAATGCAGCCTTGCAGGATCTTGAGTAAAATTGCTTTAGTTTCCTGCTCTCACTGTGGGATGCAAAACATTGTCTACTCAGTTAAGTAAATATATCTTACATACCCAACCAGATCCCAACAAGGGTACAAGATGGTCTTCCTGTCTGTTTTGTTTATAAGTTTCTTTGTTTCAGTTTCAGTACTAAGAGTCCAATTTCAATTATACATACTGTTCTTAATACCAGTGAAATAAATGTTTGCAATAGCAGCCACAATTATAGCAAGATATTAAGAGGAGGGTGTTGTTTCAGAGCAAAATTCACTGCTTCTTAACAATGTCTGGTTGACTATGCTGATTGCTGGATCGAGCTTTTATTGATACCACCTTGAATGTATCTCTCCATAGTGCTGGATTTGTCAACTGGGTAATCTATGAAAGTAACAGCAAAATATCCAAGAAAATAGTTTACCCATTAATGGCATAAATATTAATCATCCAGAAAGGACTTTCCAGGTTGCTAATTTATGCCAAACTAAGAGCTGGTATTTCCAGAATAGCTGAAGACATGGTATGTTCCATGCTGTTTGACAGACCTGATGCATGTAAAGAGAACAATATACATTAGATGTGCCATGATTGCACAATGAGTGTTGCAATCGTCTGTACCACACTTCACTGCCTACATTCTCCTAAAATAAGGAACACATAGGATAACCAAGGGGTCAAGCCCAGCCAGCATGGGTTTAGGAAAGGCAGGTCCTGCTTGACCAACCTGATCTCCTTCTATGATGAAGTGACCTGCTCAGTGAAGTGACCTGCTCAGTGGATGAGGGAAAGGCTGTGGATGTTGTCTATCTAGACTTCAGTAAAGCCTTTGACACGGTTTCCCACAGCATTCTCCTGGAGAAACTGGCTGCTCATGGCTTGGATGGGTGTACTCTTCACTGGGTAAAGAACTGGCTGGATGGCCGGGCCCAAAGACTGGTGGTGAATGGAGTTTACTCCATTCCAGTTGGCGGCCGGTCACAAGTGGTGTCCCCCAGGGCTCTGTGTAGGGGCCAGTTCTGTTTAACATCTTTATCAATGATCTGGACGAAGGGATCGAGTGCACCCTCAGTAAGTTTGCAGATGACACCAAGTTGTGTGGGAGTGTTGGTCTGCTTGAGGGTAGGAAGGCTCTACAGAGGGACCTGGACAGGCTGGATGGATGGGCCGAGGTCAATTGTATGAGGTTTAACAAGGCCAAGTGCAAGGTCCTGCACTTGGGCCACAGCAACCCCATGCAACGCTACAGGCTTGGGGAAGAGTGGCTGGAAAGCTGCCTGACAGAGAAGGACCTGGGGGTGTTGGTTGACAGCCGCCTGAATATGAGCCAGCAGTGTGCCCAGGCGGCCAAGAAAGCCAATGGCATCCTGCCTTGTATCAGGAATAGTGTGGCCAGCAGGACTAGGGAAGTGATCGTGCCCCTGTACTCGGCACTGGTGAGGCCGCACCTCGAATACTTTGTTCAGTTTTGGGCCCCCCACTACAAGAGAGACATTGAGGTGCTGGAGCGTGTCCAGAGAAGGGCAATAAAGCTGGTGAAGGGTGTAGAGCAGAAGTCTTATGAGGAGTGGCTGAGGGAACTGGGGTTGTTTAGCCTGGAGAAAAGGAGGCTGAGGGGAGACCTTATTGCTCTCTACAACTACCTGAAAGGAGGTTGTAGAGAGGTGGGGGTCGGTCTCTTCTCCCAGGTAACAAGTGATAGGACGAGAGGAAAAGGCCTCAAGTTGCGCCAAGGGAGGTTTAGACTGGATATTAGGAAAAATTTCTTTACTGAAAGGGTGGTCAAGCATTGGAATGGGCTGCCCAGAGAGGTGGTGGAGTCGCCATCCCTGGAGGTATTTAAAAGACGTTTGGATGAGGTGCTTAGGGACATGGTATAGTGGTGGTCTTGGTAGTGTTAGGTTTACGGTTGGACTTGATGACCTTTGTCGCGGATGGAGTGAGCGTGCACTTCACTCGTTAGAGAGAAGTAAAAATATAGTTTATTGATACAGAATAGGGAGTTAACAAAGTTCAATGTGACAGTGTTTTAACAAGATTCGATGGCAAGGTGCACTCGATTATTTACTGCATAGAGGACAGGGTCAGACAAAACTGTCAGGGAGACCCTCCCATTGAGTCATGAGGTTTGGAAAAGGATCCCCTTGCTTTCTAAACTCCTTCTCAGAGAGGAGTCTAGGTGCGGCTAGATCCAGTCCTAGTCCCAGACTTGGTCAACGGTTTATATCTAAAGGATTATATATATATGCGCAATCAATCCTTTATATCACTTAGCTAAGATTTCAAAGTTTAGCATGCTATTAGTCACTTACCGAGGATCTGTTGCGGCAAGGAATCTCTCAACCTCGAGGAGTAACCTTGAGAGGCGTCCCTGCTCAAGGGGAGATCCTGGCGTGCAGCCCGCTGCCGTGCAGGAGAGCTCAAAGGGCTCTTGGGCTGCTCACTATTTATGGGGGATAAGATGATTGACTCATAGTCATATTTGCATGCCGACCACAGGTTTTAGTTTCTTGGGTGAGTGCACAACACAATAGCCCTAGGCACAACACAATAGCCCAACACAGGCTATTGTTGGGCTAATAGCCCAACCCTTAGGTTATTGTGTTTTTATCTGCCTCCTGAATCCACTTTGAGCCGATGGTGACCAGATGCATCCATTTACAATCACCACTGGTGGTTATCACCTAACCAGGGTTGCAGGAGATAAAGGTCGAGGGCGGGGGAAGCACACCGTCACACCTTAAAGGTCTTTTCCAACCTATATGATTCTGTGATATGGTCCCAAACATCTGAAAATGGCATATGTCTACACAATAGATTATAGTGGAGTGAAAAGGTACTCAAAGATATAGATATAAATGTGCTGTTCCAGTACTGTAAGCAGCCTAGCTGCAGCGTTCAGTAGATCACTGTAGGTAAAGCTATCCTTTTTTTGTCATTAGGCCTTTCCTCTGGAACCCTGTAGCAAATTCAAGTGTCTCAGAGACATTTTATTCAAAACAAAGCATCGTCTCTTCACACAAAGATCCATATAATGTAAAGGAAAGAATAAAATCATGTTTATAGCTACATAAGTTTTAATAAATATGTATTCCTTAGCTGCATTTAATACATTCTTGCCAAGTTCTGAAATCCAGTTGCCTTCATTATTAGTTTGGGATTAAAGCCTAATCATTGCAGATTTTGCTTCCAGCTGACAGACTTTTCTCTAGACAGCATGGGTCTGGAGATTTTACTTGAAACACCTTCCAGGAATATTTTTCTAGTTCATACCTATTTCCCAGATATGTGAATGCTATTTCAAAATATTTCAAAAAGTTTTTGAGTGTGATAGCTGGACTACTGTTTTATTTGTATTTACCTTTCTTATAGTCTAAAAGGCCTAATAACATCTGAGTTTTTCCATATTAACAAACAAATTCAACACATTGGGTCCAGATAACAAGTAGCCCAGAATAAGGTAATGGTGATTATTGCCTGGCAGATGAAAATGCCACAAGCTGCCTTCAGCTAGAATAGTAAATGGTTGAACAGCCCAAGGCTCCGTTAAACAAATGACCAGCAAAACCTGTCAGCACAAGTAGGTTAACTTTTATTTTCAAATAAAGGAGTATAGAAAAATAAAGATCAGTGGGCAGTTAGGCAACAATGTTTTCTTGGTATCTCCAAAAGAGTAGATAAAAATGTATTGAAAGACAGGAATACTGTAGAAGAAGAGAAACAAATTATTAACGCATACTCTTCAGAAACATTCAGTAGCAAAAATGAAATTTTGGAAAAAAATGAAAGGGGGAGTGAAATGCATTTTTTTCCAAATATCAGTCACATGCTAAGAGAAAATATAATACCAACTGTGCAAACTACAGTTTATTTTTAACTTCAAATCTGTGAAGGGGGGAGAAGATCCTACTGTGTGATAAAATTGTCTGCTAGGAAAAAGTTAACAATCAATCTGCAATAATAGTTTTCATGGACTACAACTGAGAAACTGCCATCTCATTTGCAGAATGTGGGGAAAAAAATCTCACGACATCCTTCAGACAGAAGTATAGAACTTAAAAACCAAGACTGAAATCTTTGAGCATATCAGGAAAAGGACAGAAGGGGGAGTAGCAGATGGATGGATGGATGGATGGATGGACGGACAGATATACTGGTCCTTCATGTATATCCTTCTATGTCAAATACATACTTTCAGAACAAATGGTATTTCAGTCTTCAGTCTTTGTATCCAGTATGGATTTCATCAGCAACTGGTTTTCACTTTAAGGGAGAGTAAACAAATCAACAGCCACAGAGAATTACAAATTTTGATTGACTGAGGATAGTGGTCATTTTAAAATAAGTAATTTTGCATGAACATATATCTTGAGTTGCTCTGTGCATCTTAATGTTCTGAAACTGAAACATGAGAAGGCATATGTAGCGTTGCTTCTTTCATGTTGAATTACCTGTCTGGATGATGACAAGCCAATTATTACAGATTTTGGTTCTTTATGTGGAAACCATAAAGTGTTTTTTAAGAGAACCATTAAGTACTTAATGAGGGCAGCATATAATGTGTATCATTCTATTAAGAATAGAGAAACAGCAAAATAAACTAAAAATTAAATATAAAATGAAATAATTTTTAAAAACTGGCATTATTCAATTGAAAGCCTACAATGATATTTCTAGACTACGTTTCTTCATGTGTTATTAAAGAAAGTGTTTAAAACATCTCATAGAAAAATATAATGTCATACTTCCTTCAACACCACACCAGCTGTTATACTGACTTTTTTCTGGCCATCTACATTTCGCTCTTTATGCTTCTCAGGTGTGCTGCCTCAAGGTCAAAGTAGTGCAAATTCATACCAACTTTACTGCCAGTTTTCCTCTTCCAAGCAGTTTCAGAGTAAGCTCCAATTCTATTTACAATTTGTCTCTTGTGGGAAGGATGCTGGTTGTCATTTTTTTTCAGTACTGTGATGTGGAATAGATATGTGCTGTCATGCTTCTGAGAGATTTGAGGAAAGCAAGCAACTGATTTTCAAACCAGACTGGGGCATTTATTACATATCAACATGAAAGTCATAGGAAAAATAAAGAAAAAAAAATTGGGAAATTACAAGATATACCATATTTTGAATACTGTCCTTCAAAAATGCTGGAAATTCAGCCCTCTTTCAGGAAAACGTACAGTTTTTTGCAGCAAATTAATTGGTGTTAGCATTAAGCATTAAGTATTTGTTTTATTTAATAGTTATTTGGGGCAGGTACTGTTTTCCTTAGGGGGGGGGGGGTGTTTGTTTTGGGTTTTTAAAGAACTTTTCCTCAGAGCATTGTTCATTTATTAGATACTTTAAACTTTGGAGCTGTAAACAGCCATAAGCATAGGGTGGTCAGACTTTCTCTTCTGCTTATAACTCCCCTATTTTCTGCCTATATAGATTCTTTTAGGCATTTTGCTCTTAAATGACGTCTCCCTGTCTTATCCCAGGAGATAGCACAAACGGGATTTCCTAATAAATGCAAAACTCACAGAAATTATGTGAATGTGGCCCAACTATTCATTCAGTCTAACAGGTAGGAAAATCATCATTCTCTAGGATAATTAAAGCTGTCTTTTGTCTTCTCTGTCAGATAATGAAATGACTCCAGAAAAATCAGTCAGGAAGGAAGCTCATGGGATGTACAGGAATACTGAGCCCAATGTTACTTTTCTACTGATTCCTTTTCATGGTGCAGCCTTATGCTCCTTTAATTCTTCTGGACAGAATTTACTCCAAATCATGGCACCCACAAAGATAATATACGATAAAAAGGAGGACTTTAGAGTCTTGGTAGGCAGCAAGCTCAACAGGAGCCAGCGGCATGCCCTGGCAGCAAAAAAAGGCCTACAGCACCTTAAGCTGCCTTAACAGAAGCATAGCCAGTAGAGTGCTGTGTGAAAAAACCCCAAACATTTATTATATCTGGGGAAAGAGGAAGGTTGCCAATAGCACAAAACAGTGAGTTTTACCAGCAATGTGTTTTCTCAAAAAGCTTACTGAAAGTAAATCTCTCTTGTCATGTAAAGGACACATCCCTATGTATTGTGTCCTGCCCACTACTCTGTTTTGCTTCTTATATATGGTGCAACTTCTATAGTAGTTGACGACATTTTAGTTCAACAGTTAAATGACAAGTCACATTTACATGGAAATTCTCATACATGTCCTTTACCAACTCACCAATAACAAGAGCCATTAAGATAAAAAATGCGCTAATTTCTGTTGTTAGCATATAATAGGCAACAAAAAAGTTCAGAGTATTAGATCTTAATGTTTTTTTATTTAAACTAGATCAGCTTGGATATAACTAGAACAGAAATTTTGAATAGATATAAGGTACAATAATTGGAATTTGTATAGCTATTTTTAAAAAATTGTATCATTTATTTATTTTTCATCAATACAGTATTACATAAAAATAACATGAACTGATAACAGACAGAAAAGCTTTACCATAAGATAAAAGATTAAAATAGCAATACCATCTTCATCTGCTTTTCAGCACTGGGTTTTTCAGACAGGAAGCATGACAGAGGCAAAGGGGTCCAAAAGTCTTTACATAGGCCAATGGTGAGCTCAGGAGCCATAGCCTAATCTCTTAATGGAATGTTAAGATGCTAAAAATGAAGAGTTCCTACCTAAGAGCTCTTCTAGATCTTACATTAAATTCAACCTAAGAACTCCAAGGAATAAACTGGGACAACCCTTCAATCCCTAGCGGTAGCCATTTCTGGTGCTCTGGCTAATCATGATGATGGCACAGAAAAGCTCCTGCCTCTTTAATTAAGTATAAAACTCTTAGTACTTTACAGACATACTTTTTTGGAAAGAAAAGGAAGTAGAGTCAGCAATGACTGCCATTGAAATTAAGAGTGAAATATGGCAGAAAATAACCTGGCCATTATGAAACATCCTGACAGCAAAGATATCTGAAAGATTGTTATGAATCAAGGCTTATCATTAAATATATATTTGGGATAAACACAGTGAAAAAACTATAATTTCCATTTTCGAAATGCCAGTATAAATTATTTTTCTTTTCTGCGTTACCGGTTTACAAAGCCCATTTTCTCAACCCACTATTTTCTAGTTTTGTTTTGGAGTTAAGTCAGAATCTAGTCACTGTGACAATCTCACTACACGATTTTTTAAAATCCATTTTAGCAAAGGTTGTTAAGCAAATGCTTAGCTTGAAAAAATATTAGAAATTGTCATTCTTTCTGAAGAAGCCATATATTGGGAAGTGATTTTAAGGATTACATTCAAGAACTTGGAGACTGACTTGTGCCTCCCAAAAATGGTATGTACGTATAGAATGATTTCATATACAAATACCAGATTTGTATGCACAGATGCAGTTGTATGCATGTCTGCAAGCTCAGATCAGCCTTCTGTTTTTGCAAAATCAGTGTCGTAAGTTGAGCACCTGATTGAACCTTTCCTATTTCTGTTATGCAGTACTTCATTCCAGAAGTAGTTTTTGTAGACCAGTGTATATTGAACAGGCATAGTTGTGGCATAACTGTCTCTCTGCTCAGTTACATTTCTTTCTTAGCAATAGAGATCATTTCATGCATGCAAAGTCTATATTGCCCACTTGAATAACTGGTACCATGAACTAACCCCCTTTTTCTGAGAAAGTGTGGAATGGAATATTACTTCTGGAATCAGCTGTCAGCAACTCACAGCCCAGAGGACTCAAAGAAGGCTCTGAAAAGACTACCCACAAGCTATCATTTTATAGCAGTATAAGAAGATTGCTTCCAGTCCGCACCATTGCATATCCCAGTGCTTCTTGACCTCTCTCTTCCTTGTCAACTCAGCTGTTCTGAACAATAAGTTTCAGGGGGTAAAGAAAGTTGGCTTGTCCATCCTCTTATAGGTGGGAGAAAGAAGGACTACATGACATGTACTTATTCCTGCATGATGGGGCCCAGTGTTGAGGTAGTCCATGCACAATCAGGTAAAGAATCTTCTTATTCTCCCATATCCCTTTGTGTAGATGATCAAGCTAAATCAGGAGCTAAGTCACATTTTATTTCACTCCCTAGAAAGGGAAATCTATTAGAAATTTTGGGTTGAAATATCTTTTTTTTTTATTTCTGTTATATCCTGTTCCACAGTTTTCCCTTTTTGCTTTAGCCTTGCACTTCCTTTATTTTTCAGTCTCCTAAATACTAAACACTACACCATAACACAAAGTAAGCTATAAATGTTCATACACACATGATCAGCTATTATCTTTCTAAGCTAAAACCAGATTATGCTACTAAATAAAAATAGGAAGTTATAACAGTTTCAGGCAAGTAAAGACATGGAGCATTAAGGAAACATGATGGACAGGGATTGAACCTTGCAGCTGAATGAACAGGATAAATGATAACAAGCTTTAGTGATAGTAAGACTAAACAACAGGTTCCACTAAGGAAAAAACCTTCTGAACATTGTAAGTCAGCAATGCACAAAGCCACAGAACAGATTATCCAGGGGTATAACAAAGATGAAATTAGCATTAGTATCTCCAGAGCTTACAAACAACATCAGAAAAAAATCACAGATAAAGTATTTCTGCCTGCATATGAACAAGCAATGTTAAACCACCCTTTTCTTAATTTAGGAGTTAAGATTTATTTATAAAAGCTGCGTGGATTAAATATAGCATCCATATCCATGGAAGTGGAAAGACTACTATGCATACTACATTTTAAATGAGAAAGAATTTGGTTAATGAAATAGTGAGAACAAACATCAAAGCTTACACCTGTAAGAAAGAAATGCATATCAATAACTACACAGTATACCGCATGCATCCAAACCATCTGAATAATATGGAATAGTCTTTGGTGGTCAACTTGTCCTTCTTTGTGGGAAGATATTTTTTAATAGTAGATCCTGTTGATTCTTGCTATAATGGCATTTCAAATAAACTCATTCAAAATTGACAACTTTAACCAGGACAGTCTTCTAACACCTGTTTTGTGGCCCCTGTTAAATCTTTGTCTCTCTAACAAAATTTATAGGCAAAATCTATATATTTTTAAGGCACAACCTGTGACCAACTTGCCTCTTCCATTGATGAAGCCAAAGAGGGTAGGGCAGTTTATCTTTAGAGGCATTCAGTACTTTGGCTTCACTAGCAAAGTGCAAGTTGATTAAAACTTGATGGCTATACATAGATAAACCATAATTCTTGAGATATAGATTGTTACCCCAGAGCAGAGCTGAGACTCACAGGTGGAACAGTGTACAAAAAAACCCCAAAATGTCATTATTTCAGTTCTGTGTGCTAATTAAAGAAAGAATTATGCTTTCCACAGCTGCTAGTCCAGTGCCTTTCAACGCAACAGTCAGCTCCAGTCTTGTAGAGAGAAATAGCTACCTTCACAAAATGTAGCATCTATTTTCAGGAAAAAATGGTTCAAATGTATAGAGAAATGTAACTGCCCATTTGTATTTTTATTACCATAGCCCTTCAATGAAAATAAACCAAGATTACCTGCAGAAGCTGGACTTTGGCTCTGATTTTTCAAAAAAGTTAACAGGAATCAGATAAAATTTCTAATTTTTCTGTCTTTTAAATTAAAATCTGATTTCTTAGGTATGAGGTGGCATTTGAAGTTTTGCTTTTCACCTAGTTCATTAATGTTAATAGGTAAATAATACTTCAAAATAAAAGAATGATTGACACTGGAAAATGCTTTTTGCTTAGTCATTCTTATTCACTAGACTATCTCAATGTGATAAGATCAAATCTTCTCCTCAGACTTTTCAGCTGACATGAGATCATGTTTGTAAATGCTCTACATTTCAACCTTGTAAATCCAAATCAGAGAAAATATAGGGATAAAGAACATGTGAAAGTATCACAACACTCTCAAGGCACTAAGTGACAGCAGGATAAGAGCTCTTGGAACATTAACTATTTTTCTCCAATCCAGCTGGAATTTTTTTTAAAAGGAGCTTCTAAAAACATACATCCTAAGAACTTTTCTGATTGAATTTCTAGTCTTTTTTTCCCCACAAAGGCCTTAACAAATAGGAGCATTTTCTAGGACACATAAGAGAATTGAGGACTATACACCAGGCTACCTGTTTGGCCCTGCAGAAGTCTTACATTACTTTTCCAGAAAACCTGCTTTGTAAGAGGTTTTAGCTTACCACATAACATACCTAGGCTGGAAAGACATATCTTTGTGCTAAATTTCATCCTTATTTGAAAACATAGTGCAGAAGTTTCTAGTAATATACCCTCTCTACATCACATCAAAGAGCTATAGTTATCATTACTTGTAGGAGCTCCCCAGTTACTTGTCTAAAATAAAAATTTGAAAATGATTGCAAGAAGGTCATAGCTGAAGGTGTGTCCACAGCAGCCAGAAAAAAAATAAAGAGAGAGAAAGTGAAACAGATTGAAGTTAAGTGGAGTCAGCGAGTCACAGTCACAGTGCGTCTCCTGTTCCAGGCTGAAAAATAAGTATTAAAATTAACATGGATATTGATGAAGACTTGCAAGCAATTTCATTGCTCTTCACAGCAAAGTGGAGATTAGAACAATTCAAAGAAAGGAACGACCTAGTCACAAAATAAGGTTTACAGTTACCGCTGGTTTCCTCTCATAGGTCAAAGAAATCATTAGATATGAAAATATTATGGTGAAAAGTGACAGAGTTCAAATGTAATGGAAAAGGAAATGTAATCTCCCAAAAGCCTTGCAACACAAGTTCTGAAAATTCTTAATGCTGCTTAGATGCTTCACCGCTGGCTTTCATTCCCAGTACTACAAAATTATATCTAGAAACACCTTTCATATCTTTAAGGTATATAATTCTGTTAATAACCTCACTGTACTTTCTTTTAGATACTTAAAAAAGCACTAAAAAAAAACCCCTTGTTAATGGAGCAAGTAAAAGTTATTAGGTTTTTAAGAACTGGTATCTATCAAAAAGTAACTGATTGTATTGCTGGATGGCTCCCTAAAACTGCCTATGGATTGTCAGAATAGATTGAACATAGCAGCTTAACTTGGCATCCCGAAAGAGAAGTGGAATGGTGGTGAACACCCAAAAGATGCCCTAGTGCAAGGTAATAGCTCTCTTTCATTCAGACCAGTTCCAGCAAAATAATAGCTGTTTCAATGTCATATGTCATCAGGGCATGACAGCACAGGCAAAACATTTTTCACAAAAGTTATTCATTAAAATAGATCAATATGTCTGGGTTTAAAAAATCATGAGTTTGAATCTGAATACAAAATTCATATAAACAAGCAAGCAATTATGCACAACTGTCACGACCTAAAGGGTTACTTAGTCTGTGGGTGTATAGAGATCACCACCATGAGTTTGTAAGATTCTGTCATACACAAGGATGTAGAAGCTTTATCCTCTAAATTTCTCTACTTTATTACAGGTTACCACAAATACCACACAAATCACCAGTAGCAAGTATACCACAAAATCACCACTAGCAAAGCAAATATTTTATATATATATATATCTTAAGCTATTACAAATTACTATCAGAAATACTGTAATATCAATCAAACGTATAGGAACCTTTGATTGTAGGTATAGGAATAGGTATATGAATAATAGTAGTAATCAATTATACAGCAACAATCAATAATGGCAACAGCCAAGTAGGTATATACCATTACAGTTTGCTATAAACTTATCATTAGTGAAGCAACTTATCAACAACATAACAGCAGATATAATCGATTACTTATATGGAGATAGATATATAGATATATAGAAATATCCATTAAAGATACAAGATAAATATTACCTATATAAGATAAATCGATATCAAGTGAAATCCAGAAGAGACCAAATAATCCCAAAGAGGAGGACATACTGATCCCAGAGCGGAACCCAAATGTCCCAGAGGTGGGACGATAAACAGAACTGACCCCAAAAGGGGGCCCAAAGGGGGCCCCGTAAGATAACAGACAGAGCCTCCCTTCAGAGGTGATCCGTGTCACAGAGTCTGGAGTCAGCCGGGCATCCTCGGGGAGAGTCCAAGCTCTCGTAGAAAGCTCCTGCAGAGAATTCAGCCTGTTTAGGAAAAAGGAACAGTACGTGTGGCACAGGATGTTCTCAGAGAGAGAGGTCCATTTGGAATAAAAATTAAGTCCTTTTTATAACATAAGAGGGCATAGGATGCACTACTTCGAGCAGCCAATAGATGCTGTTAATTTCGATTTTTCATCCGTAACAGCGAACAGGTGATGATGTTTTCTGTCCTTTCAGAGCAATTCTATTTTTCCAGACTGTTTTCCACCTTCTCAGATGACAAGTTGCCATTTCACTTCCTTGTTTTTGCACCTATTGGTGGTATCTCAGGGTGTCTCTGGCTTCTAGTTCCCCCAGTTATACTTCAAAGATGCCAGCTGCACTTTTCAAGGATGCTTCTGGTTCACAGGGCTAGTTCCTAGGCTCCAACTTCCAGGCTGCCAGGCCTTCCTCTGGCAGTCTTTTTCAGGAGACATTTTCTTTTTCCCAGTAATTTTCCTCTTCTAACCAGGCCACCTTTATTGTTGCTCACATCAACAACATATTTTTAAGGGCTTAAGGGTTATCTTTAAAGCATTTTCTGCTGTCATCACTACTTATGCAGCCCTAGAAAGGTCTGATCACCAAAGACAATCCAGAAAGACTGAGAAAGGGGACAGGAGGTAAACCAGAAAATATTTTAAATTCAAGATGCACAGATTAAGTAAAAGAAAGCCATTCACACACCAATTCAGCCTTTATTAGAGAGTTACAGGTTTTTCTTTTCCTTTCAGTAAAGACCTCAACCTTCAGCACTTGACTTGATAGTGAAATTTCATAAATTTGGAAATCCCACTGAACCAGGGAATGGCCTGTCAGATAAAATCTGTGTCAGCAGGTTTGAAGAATGAAACTTTCTTATTTCTATAGTCATCTAAGAGTGAACAGATGCACCTTTGATGATTTGCAGACAGAATAAAAGACTAAGAAAATGGAGGAACAATAGGTCTAACCATGCAGTCATTTACCCAAGCAAGCTATTTCCATTTAAATCAAAAAGCATTGCTCACCTGAGCAAGTATTTCCCATCTACATAACAACTTGCAAAAATGGAATTGAAGTCATCCCAGTAAAGTACTACTTAAGAGTAAATGGGCAACAGTTAAATCATCTTTCAATGAGATAAGCAAAATTTTAACAAAATTTTATATCTGACAGCATATTAAAAGTATCACATAGAAATCCTCGTGAGGAATCAACATTTGAAATATTCTCCAGGTGACAGAGCACTTTCTTCCTGCTGTATTTATTGTAATGTCTGGTTTTTGAATTGCAGTTTGCTTGTTTTGCCAATTTAATTACAGAGCTAAGTTTGAAACAAACTTTTCTCCATTGTGCATTCTATCTAGGATAGAATTCTATCTAGTTTTCTTTCCTTGAAAAATCTATTTAGGAACATAGTTGTAATAAATATTTATATATATTTATAAGTTTATCTAGGCATTTAGATGTTCACCTACTACAGAGTCTCTTATACTACATGAAAACCATTTGTGTTCAAACAGTTCACTGTTTAGGTAAGGAGGAATGTAACTGTGGATTTTGGCAAGGACAGCATTTCTTATTTAGTAGACCTCCCACAATACTCACCTAATTAAGAGCTAGCTTTAAACGAAACATAATGTTGAAAATATAGAACCTTAGGAGTTTCAGGTAGTCACATTATAATACACTAGCATCAAGGGGGCAAAGTATATTCTTATCCCTATCTGATTTTCAGGAGGCTCACGAAACCTGAGGGCTGCTTCTGGCAATTCACCTGGCTGCCCTTTTTTCCTTTTATCAGTTCCACTGTGTTTTACAAAATGTACAATGGCCTGTGGTGGCAGAAGATCACCCACAGAGCCTAAATCTGAGTCCAGCAGTGCACAGAGTACACGTATGCAAGGCATAAATCTCAGGAGGGACAGAAAGTAACTTCTTCAGAATTAAAAGTAGAAGGGCCAGATTGTGACATTGGCCTACACCGGAGGTGGTATGGAATGATATTTGCTTGTGGGAAAACACAGTGAGCCTTCCTGATTTCTGTAGGAGTTCCCAGTGCTCTTTAGATGGTGTGCTTATACTATCACACCCTGCTATTTTAGCAAGCTCTTCCCTATATGTCAAACCAACCATAACATCAAAGGGGAACACGAATAAAGAACAGCCTGAAGTGGTGTCATGTACGCAGGTGGCAACAGATCCCTTTTCGCCGCCTTCATTCCTGTGGGTATTCATCGGGGCCAGGAACAATCTGTTGTTTCTCAGGTTCAGCTACACAGTTTTAAAAAAACTACCTACTTAGGAATAAACCATAGCAAACTAAGTCACCATGAACTTTTTACATCTGTTCAATACATAATAATGAAGTGCAGGCTCATGGAATCCCCTTATTTTGCCAAGTCATTAGTTACATTGGCAAAGTTGATTTCAGGAAAAGGCAATGACATTGGACTGAAAATGATGTTTACTCTCTAGTTCTCTTACATCATTTTATTATTACAAAAGTAAGTTCTAAGCTTCAGATTTCTGATGCCAGAAAGTATACATAGACAAGTGTGATGGAGGAGTGTATGTTGTTCCTTGAGAAAAGTAGGGTCTTGTTTCCACTGCAGAATGAAAGCACTGAGAGGGAAATAAGACAAATATATAACACCATGGAACTTCATATTAACAAATTCGTGAGGCTTAAAAATAAGCTAGTAAAATGTAGGCACCCTAGACAACTGTGCTTTGCTGGTGAAAGTACTTGACTTAACTAATGGTGTTTCCCACCCGGCAAGTCAGAGTCATTTGTTGTTTTGTGGTTAAAAAGTCATGCAGTTTTACTCGGAATTAAAAGACACAAAAACTTGATAAACAACAAACAAATAAGAAAGCACATACAAAGCAAAGTGCAGAACAAGGAAACCACACGGTTAGTTGTAGCTGCTACCACCTTATTCAGAAAACTAGTAGGTGGGATCCTACGGAAGACAGCTCTGAAGGGTAGAGGAGCTCATAAAAACTAGCAGGTCTTTAAAGATGACATCCTCCAAGTACAAGAATAGTCCATCCCAATACTTAAGAAAACAAACAGAGATATCAGAAGACCCATCTTAGCTAAGCATGAAACTCAAGGCAGAGCTCCAATGAAAAAAGGTACTATACATGAGGTGGAAACAGGGACAGACTATACAAACACTGGCATTAGGAAATCCAAATCTCAGTCAGAGTTTAGAGTTGCCAAGGGACATTAAAGGCAACAGGATCTACTGCTACATTCACAGTAAAATGGTGAATAAGGAAAATGTGGGAACCTTTGTGGGCCTTCATTGCACTAATAAATCTTAATGGCCTTGACCAGCTTCACCTGGGGTCTCTATCCACCGCACTCCTTTGCCAGGAGCTCCAGGAGCTGTATTTCAGCTCAGGTCTAGACCTTTAGTCCTTGCCTGAGCTGCATGATATGTAACCTTGTCTCCAGCCTTGTCTCTGGTCCTGTTTTCTGGCTGAACTTCTACATTGTAGATAGTTTGTCTCCTGGATAAACTGTCTCCTCTGACTCCTGTCTCTTGTCCCATCTCCTGCTGCTAGATGGACCCTGGACCTGGTTCGCTACCTCACCTGGTCTGGAGACAGACTCAGGTTGGCCTAGCAGCAGCCTGCTAGTACCTAGGAGTGGTTACCAAGAAGATGGAGCTAGGCCCTTCAATGGTGCACGGTGGAAGCACAAAAGACAGCAGGTGTAAGTTGAAATAAGAGAGGTTCAGACTGGATGTAAGGAAAAACTTTACCCCATGAAGCCAGTCAGGCAGTGGAACAGGTTGCCCAGAGAAGTTGTGCAGTCTCCATCCTTGGAGGTTTGAGACATGACTAGATAATGCCCTGGGCAACCTCATCTGACCCTGTAGCTAACTCCCCTCTTAGAGGTGACTGAATTTGAGACATCCTGAGGCCCCTTCCAAGCTAAATTACCCTATGATCCTACAATTCTACCCCTAAGAATATTAGGGTTCTCACTTAAAGCACACCTGTCCATGTTCTCACAAGGCAAAACCTGTAGTGAAGTTCATGTTTTAAATATTATGCTACTTTTAGAAATCCTTTTCACAGTGTACATATATAGAATCAAAAAGCTTAAATTTTTTCTTAATGTGGAATGTAACAAGTATATGTAAAAGATGAAGGGAGTGCCAAAAGTTAACACAAGAGTCTTTGCCCAGAGTGGAAGAAAAAACTGTGGCATCAGAAATAGTGTCAGAAGTGAGAAACTCGAAAGGAGCTTTGGAATCTAAGATTTTGACAGATGTGAGAACTCAGGGACCTACTGTAGAATATATAATTGCAACAAGGAAGACAAGCACAAAAAAAAATGAGCCCTCGCTTAACAATGTAAAAGATTCTGTTATCTTGTGCTACTGAACACAAGATAACAGAAACCACAGAAACAGAGAGGAGGCTGGACCTAAGGCTTGGATAAATTTGCTCATTATTAGAAATATTTCTAATAATAAAAATAGTAGGCATTATGAGTAGTCATTTTAGGTCATCTGTAAATCAGTTATAACTGAATGGATCATAATTGCCTTAGTACTACGTAAGTAACCAATCTAATCAAGGGAATGATAAAAAAATGTAAAAGAAAAAACATATCCCCAAATCTACTGGAAGAACAACTACTCCTGTTACTAGAATGCAAGAAATGTGGACTTTGTAACATGTTACACCATAGTTCTTTTCTCTGACTCTAGCATATTCCCCAAAGCAGCAGAGCTATTCTCTTCCAACAGGAATTCTCCACTTTTTTTTTCCCTAAGTTTGCTCTCACTGCTGTGGTCTTCACCACCCCCACACGCCACACCTAAGCTCCTCTGTTCTTTCTGGGTTGCTGCCGTGACCACGTGTGCCCTCCCAGCAGCTTGTCCTGCTCCAGTATCCCAGTTTATTGGCTATCATCCCACGCAGTTATGCTAGCGTGCTTCACAGATGAAGTGTGTTTCCTCATTTGGGAACCAGTCTCACACCTGTCACTGTCTTCCAAAGAACTTGCACCAAACAATTGCACCTTCAAACTAGAATTAATTGTGTGTTCTTTCCAACCTAGATATGCTGAATCCTGTAAACGCCTCAAAGCAAATCTCTGATTCTTTATATAATCTGTTAGACACGTGGTCTTTTTTCAAATGCCTTCCAAAATGTTTGGGGTTTTTGGTTTTTCATTGACTTTTTAGGTATCTGGCTTAACATTGACAACCGAGACAAATTTTCATTAGCATCGGATCTGATAAAACTCCAAAACCGGTAAAGAAACCCCTGGTAATATATTCCATAACGGACATTGTCACTTACATTATTTTGATATAGGATCTTACTAGCACAGAATTAAACAGGCATAAGAGAAAAGCTACTTATATGACAGGAATTATGCTATTAGTAATAAAATGCCATATTCCTATTTTTAAGTCCCAGGAAGAGCACTTTCCTTTTTTCCCCCAATATATATAATATATATATAACATATATTTAGATAAAATATATATTATATTGATACAGTTTCAGAATTATAATGTGTCATCCATCTGAGGAAATTCACTCTAAAAGAATTTAGCAGTCAAAATGAGAAGCCACATGAGAAGCCAGCCACAGCAGAACTGATACATTATTTAGGGCTATTATCTTTAGATAACAGTAACTAACATGGATTAAGATTTAGATTTTGATTTTTAACAAAAAGAATCTTGGATGCAACTGTTTGAACTATTCAAGGAATAGTTTCATATCACAAAAATCAATAGGAAAAGCAGCACAGAAATTTCATAAGATAGTTTACACTCTATGTGTGGGGACTAAGAAGTTAAAGACAGAAGAATAAAGTACTGTGACTCATAGACCTCTTCCTCTGAAACCCATATGTTTGACTCATTCAGTTCTCTTTCTTCCACAGAGACGATAATGGTTCCATACTATGCAAGCATATGAGACTAATAATAGCATCTATCGTCATAACCATGCTATTAAGGCAGATGATGACAGCAGGAGTAGGAAGAGAACAGCATTGTACATAGATCACACAAGCCTAGCAGACAAAAAAAAAAAATTATAGAGGGATTTGTTGCAAATCCTGTGCACTGACTTCTCCTAGAATCTCAGTAAGGAAAGGATCAAAGCCAGGATCTTGGAACCAGTTCTGGTATCAGCAGAAAGGGCAAAAGAGAAAGTTACAGGACGAGAAACAAGGTGCTGCAGAAGTTCCATCAATGGGGGAACAAGCTTCAAGGAGTAGCAAGAGACAAAAAAGCCACAGGAAGAAATTAAATTGCTCTATCTATAGCATGATAGCTAGAGAGTTTGACAAAGTGTTGGAAGAATAAATGTTTTCCCTAAAGCAGAAATGTCAGTGTATCCTCACTAGACCTAGCTGTGTGCCAAGAGCTTCAACAGTTCTAAGAAGGTGTACAACAGTATCCAGTCTATCATTTCAAACATAAGAAGTGATTTTGAATCACTGAGGCCCAATATTATAATATGAAGGTCAAAAGATTCAAAAGAAAAGAACAACATACACTGCTGCAAGGTAAGAGAGGTCTGAAAAGAAAACAATAGGAGTGAAGAGAGAAAGAAATAGCACTATATTGACTGTTATTAATTTTAAGTATGAATATGAACCAGTAAAGTTAAAATTGATGCAAGCAAGTTAAAATTGACAAATTGTCAATGGCAAAAGTACTCTCTAAGGCAGCAAATAGAAGGAAGGTGCATTTGTTGTGAAAGAAGTTCACAGCCTAAATGTTAACACTGTATTGCGTCAAAAATCAAACATCTACTTCTCAGCATGCCTTCCCTAGAAGTTGAAAAGGGGAAAAGGGGAGTGCCTCAGAAAACTGGACAGCTAGCATTGAGCTGTGGGTAGCCAACCCAGACACAAGCTGTTAAGCAGCACAGGGAAGAAAAAAAGAAAAAAAGAAAAAAGAAAAAAAGAAAAAAAGAAAAAAGAAAAAAGAAAAAAAGAAAAAAGAAAAAAAGAAAAAAGAAAAAAAGAAAAAAGAAAAAAAGAAAAAAGGAAAAACGAAAAAGAAAAAAGGAAAAAGGAAAAAGGAAAAAGAAAAAAGGAAAAACGAAAAAGAAAAAAGGAAAAAGGAAAAAGGAAAAAGAAAAAAAAAGAAAAAAAAAAGGAAAGCCGTTTCACTTCAGAAGTATCAATGCTGCAGCTCAAAAAGAAATTGACACTGAATTAAAAAGATACAGGTAAATGATTTCAAATTATGAATATGTTTTAGAGAAAAACAGTGTACAAGTTATATGAGTTAACAGTAAAGACCACAGATAACTAAGCTACTCTAGATATTAATAAAAGACTAAATATTCATGTATGCAAATGATTAATATTTAAAGGCATGTTATGACCTGCTCAATTATCATTGATTAATCAATGATAATTAACAACTGATTAATCAATGGATCTCTATAGAATTGAAAGAAAACGAGTTCCTACCTGAAAATAAGAAGGTACATAAGCAAACATTCCAGAAACCACTGAATATAGGGAGACACTATTTGGCAAGAAATATAATTCAGTCCCGATACACGGACAACTATGAAGACTGATGTCCTTCCGGAGACCGGTAGAGTGGAGAGGACATGGCAGAGGTGCTGCCAGAAAGCCAGACAGGGCTGAGATTGTACAGAATTATACCAACGGGCGCATAAGAGCAGGAGAGGGGCAACGCTTACATCAACCAAAACTTAGTGCAGGTAAAATCTGAAACTCAAACTACATCACCCAAATAGCTGTCAACAGTATACTCGATGATACAGTACGTAGCGTGGGTATGACTCATTTCTCGAAAGAGCCACAAAGAGGATCAATTTCCAGAATTATTTTTATTAAAAAAAAACAAACCACCAGAAAGGGGGGAAAAAAAAGTTTCAGTTTATGCCATAATATTCACCGGAGCAGCAAACCAGGTTCAGATATTCAAAACAGGTGCAGGTGCACAATTCACCAGCTTTCCTTCGAGGCGATACAGATGGAGCTTGGCAAGAACTCTGACACAGCGGGCCAGGGGTCAGGCGAGGCCGGCTGTGCACGCACAGCAGCCACAGGATGCGGGGGAGAAGTGCATAATACAAACACCGTCACTGCAGGGATAACACCGTGTATCAAAAAGGTACGGAAGTTGACCGAAATGGTAATTACTCCAGGGAAAGCACACAATCCTTAGGTGCTATACCAAAAAAATTTGCAGATGTGATGAAGGCACGAAGCACCTTAGCGATCACTGTGGAATAAATAGCAGCCACCTTACATTGCACTGCCTCCTTCTGATGAAAAGGACCAAAGAAGAAATGTTTCCTATGCAAAGTACAAATCAGGAGAAGAGCAAAGACAAATGGATCCAAATCGATCATCTCAGTGATAGCTGTAGCAAAGAAAAATACAGGAAAAAACCCAAATGTTTATATGTTCAAATGTCTTAATAATGTATTATTGTAGGAATACTACAGCCACCCCTAAAGGCTGGGTGATATGACATTCAGGTTACCATATTCACTTTATAAGGTGATCAAGCAATGCACTGGCAAATGAAGCTGGATTAGAGAAGCAGCCTGCCAACCTGCAGCATGTCATTTGGCAGTTGCTGATTCTTGTAAATGCCCTTTGCATCTCAACTGCAGAAGGAGGGGATTTTTCTTTTACTTTTCCAGAAGAAAGTACGTGAGGTGCTGGAAGGACTGCACAGAGTACATGTTATAACTGACAAAATTCCAAAGTATAAATTCACAAGTCAGCAATATAACAAAAAATTCATAGCACCGCCTAAAAAATATTGTATTTGCAATACACAGCTGAATATGCACTCATAAAAAAGCAAGTGGGAATCACACACTTCAAAAACATTTTAGGAAAGAGGTAGCAGACATGAAGCAAGATCAAAGGAAAAATAATCAATAGATTTTCCAGTATATCTACAATTTGTCAAATATTTTGGGAGAGAGTAAAAATACCTAGTGACATGAATTTGTACTGTAAGGCTTGACATTTGCCACACCATCAATATTCAGTTAATGAAAATGCCTAGAACTTAAGCAGTTTGTGTATCCTGTGGTTTGGTAAACCTCATTCTCTCTCCACGCATGTACTTCTTACTTTTTGTTACTGTTATGCTGCATGTTGTACAAAAAGTAAGTGCTGAATGCAGAATTAACACTTTCACCTACGCACTGTCATGCCATTGACTTCAAAATACCTAGTATACTTTGGGGTAAATAAAGAAAATCCCAGAATGAGTTATAGGCTATTACAATCCTGTTTTCCAAATTTCTAGAAGCTTAAGATATTGTAAAAGTCAGGAAATTTGCAGAATTAGAATTCAGATGTTATACAATTACTTTTCAGAGTTTTCATCTCTACTGTATTTTAAATTTAACACCTATTCTTCCTAGACTTAATAAAATAGATGAATACGTCAGCCTTAAAGAAGATTTTCTAGCTTGTAAAATCCCATTAAATTAAACAATCATTTCCAATGTATATCACAGTATTAGTAACTACAAAAAGAAATATTAGTTGTTACACAATAGATTTAAAATAATTTCAGAGGCTACAGAGATTAGCATATACTTTCGCTACTGAGCAAATCTGTCATTGAAGGTAGGCTTAAAAATACATGGTTGTGAATAAAGAATGAAAAAAACCACTGGTCGTTCAGCCCAGAAAAGAAAAGATTTCGAGGAGGACTTGCTTTCAAATAAAGGAATGGCACTATACCCAGGTTCATAATCAATCATTTTCCAGGAAACGGGGGAAAATCAACAAGAAATAATTTTCATTTACAGCAAAGTCATATGTTGGACATCGGGAGGAATATTTTCTAACAACAAATGTTGAAATACCAGAACAAGTTCATACCTTGGAAAAAAAAACAGGGAAAAGTTAGGTACACTGAAATTTTTGTCACCAAATAGACTAAGATACTCTCTTGAAGTAATTTTGAGTCCTATATAACTATGATAACTCCCAGAAGCAATTCAGGGGTTGTTATATTTTCTTTTCATTTAGTAATTAATATTTTCATAAGGCATTTCTTTTAATATATTTAAGCATTTGTCTCTGCTACTGATGAATTTCTCACTTTTTTAGCTATATATTAAAATGGAGATTACAGTTGAGTTAAAAATACATATTTTGGGTCTTTTCAGGTTTTTTTATGATCAAATCACTAATGAGTAAAGCTCCTTTTAGGTTGGTGATATTTATTTCTGAATAGCCCTTGTATTTCTGAACAAAGTTTGTAAATTGATCCACTTTTTATGACCTCTTGCCTCCTAATACTGTATTTATGACTTCTTAAATAAATTTGTGATAAATCAGTAACTCACACCTCCAGTTTTGTTTCAGTTTTTGAGCTGAGAGTAAAGCTGGAACAGAGAGTAAAGCTGATTTCATTGTCAGTCAAATCTTAATCTACTACTGCACTTTTAAACTGTGTAATAGTCTGTGTACACGTATATATCTACTCATCTTTGAGTGCTTCTCAATTTCAGTATTCCAGTCATTCGCTCAAAGTTTGAATTTATTTTGATGATACAAATCTATACCTGGTCATAAAGTCTTGATATGGCTGATCTTTGTTGTTGGCACGCCACAGTACTTTGCAGTGAACTGCAACGGAAAAGAAACTTACCAAGGCAACTTTGTCTTCTCCTTTATTTTCTTTTCATATATAAAACCAGTAGAGACAGAGCAATCTCACTTGAATGAAAATTCTAGATGGGAGGATGTATCTACAAAATGAAAACTTCTTGGAGTATCACCAGTAAGACCCTGCCTCTAGAGGAAAACAGATAGCAAACAAATCCTTGAGCAGAGAAGGATGACACCAAAACAACCAATTCAGTGAGAACAGCTGTTATCCAGAGTGAATAGGAGAGACAACACATAGTCTAAATCCAAAAGAAACAAAATGTTAAAAGAAACAAAAGTGTTTGCAGGGACATGGCTATTTTTCAAGACTGTGAAAGAAAAGAAATGGATTAATAGTAGGTTTACTACAAATCATACTTAACGTTTTATTCTTGCCTATATAGCAGGTTCTCTGGAATACGATGATCATGCAGATGACTGAAGGATTATTTTATCTGTATATTACGTTGAAAGTCAAAGTTAATGTTCTATGAATGCATACGATTCTTTCCAATAGACTGTATAGCATGCCTAGAGCAAATACAACTGGTACACATGCAACATAAAAAGAAACATTTCATGTATTACCTAAAATTACGATAACTTCAAACAATATGTTACAGAATGGCAAATCCTTCAAGATTTAAGCCTAATGAAATCAAAGATACATAGGCTTAAAACTACTATTCAAGTTCTGCCAGCCATACTATTAACTTAGTTGGATATTTTTCATGTTGAATAGATTCTACTCATAAATGTCTCCACAGGTATATTTGTTCACCAGAATGTGTGTTAGTAATTTCAAACCTTTGAACAAAGGTCCCCCGTTGTGACACTTCTGCTGCGATCAGGATGTCAGTGTGTTTTGGGATTTCAGCTACCAAGGCAGCTAAAATCCCAGGTGGAAGTTAAGATTCATTTACTAGTTTTTAATAACTCTAAATGAAAGGAAAAAACAAGACAGAAAGACAGACAGACAGAAAGACAGAGCCAGCAACTAGCTTTCCGAGTCCAGCAATAAATTATGCCTTAAATTAGTAGCCACTTCTCAGCTGTATATCCTGAACTCCTTTACCGCAAGCATCTTTCATTTTGAATCCAAATTACCTGGGTATCCCACCGTAAATAGGAATTGTCATTCAATTAATAATAGGTGTAAAGAAGCATAACACTGTAAAACAGTTACCACAATGCTTGATTTGTCTGATTTATTCTTGCTGTTTTCTAGTTAGTTTGGAATGATGAATGCTTTCTTTTAATTATTCTCTATTTGGAGCTATGCTTCTCATTTTTTCTCTCATATTGAGTTGGCAAAAGGTGAGAATTCACATTTGGGACAATTGAATTATCAAAAAAAATCAAACATGATTTTCAACTATAGATTAATATCTTATTCCTCTTTATTCCTACCTTCTTTCCTCCTATGAATCCTTGCCAGCCTTTCTCACACAGTGACAGAACCTTCTTTACATGATCAAAATACAATACAATGTGTTATAGTCTTTATTCAGTGGCATTTCTCATTATAGAAATATTTAAATTAATAAAAATAGGAATTCCTAACTATTTTAGATTTAGGTTTTTCACCTATTGCAAGTTTTACGTTTTAAGAATTTTAACGTAAAAAAAGTGTGATGTTGGATCTTCTGGTCTTTCTTTTATTGGTGATTTCACTGGACTTACAAATTCTCTCACAAAGATGATATTTTTGATTCAAGTGGCTCAGTAATCTGAAAATCGTCTAGTCTTACAAATAACTTTACTCCCTGCCTATGTGTAATTTCACAGGGCAGGCTTCATACAAATTAGGTCACTGCAGAATCAGTTTCTAAATTCTTCAAGTCAGCCTAACTAATGATTTTAGTCTTGATCCTTTGCTGAGCTTCATGCAGTGAATGCTCTGTATATACCAAGCCCCAGTGACATTAGCACTGGGTTTGGGGCTGTACTTGTTTTTCAACTCATTGGATGCTACTTCCAACTAAACTCACTGGATTGAAATTAAGATGGCATTTAGGGAAGTGGTCATGGTTTTCTGTGCTTCAGAAACTAAGCGGGAAATTCTGAAAAGAAAATATGAAAGGCAAACAGATGAATGGAAGGCAGTGTGAGCAGCAACAGTACTCATAATCTCCTTCTTCAGTTTTTCTCTTGGTGTTCCTACAGCGTGTTTGAACTCCCACATAATCCCTCTTTGACTTTATTTTTTCTGCCAACTTTCCCTGACCATGACATTTTTTATCTCTTCAGTTCAGTCTCCAATTTTTGAAACAGAATATAATACTGGAAATCTAGTTTCAGTTTTAAAGGAAACAATGGAAAATGATTACTGTCTTCCCAAGACAACCTCAGTTACACCTTTAAAAGAGAGCAGAGTTGCGATTTCTCTGTCTAATGTCAGGGTGGCTTTGGTTCCACTGAAAACTGTTTACAGAAGAGGTAACATTCTGTGACCGTGCCTCTCAACACAGCTGCCAGCTTTGTAGGAAGGGTTGCCAGGACTGGCTTGCAGTAAAGCTGGGGGAAAGAAGCACCTAGATGTCAAAAGTTTAGGGGACATTTCCACTACAATTTCTTGAAAGGGAATCCTTCAGGCTTATCCTTGATTCTTCTGCTATAGTTTTAGAAGTTTGAATCGCCTCTTAAATCCAACAGAGAGGGGCTGGAAGTCCCCTGTATGCATTTCCTAAACTTCCCCATATACAAATACACCGATAACTCCACGTAAGCTAATTATGGTGTCCGAGTCAAACACATACATATAATTTAAAAGTAGAAAAAGGCATGTTTATGACTAAGTCAAAAAATATGTAGCAAGAATGCAGTGTATCTTTCTAAACTCCACATCCATCATATTTGTTTTCCTATCATCTCTGTCCCCCACACTGTTTCTTAGTCTCATTTGCTGAGTCCTAGATACAGTATTAGAGCATGAGATACTCTTCCTTTCTGCTTATAGGACAGGTAGATAGCTATTGCCTTTTGGTCTACTTTTACCTACTGCCTCTAGTTCCCTTTTTTTAAACCATACCAGAAGTTAAAGCTTCCACCTATGGGAAGCTTTAAACATCTGTAACCGGTGTGATTGCACTAAAATGTACATAATTGCCCCTGCTATTCCCTAACTGTTGTACAGGACTATCACCTCTCCTCCACTGAGTGACCACAAAACACATGCTGCTGACAATAGGCCCGTATTTAAGCATTCATGTATTAAACTACACATCTTCCAGGAGGCACAAATACAGACAGCATTATGGCTAGTAGAAAAATGGGTTTCTTCAAGAATTTTTTTCCTATTCTTTCTCTGAAACAAGTCTGTCTTGGGATATAACGGCCTGGGGCATGAAGGCTGGAGTGCAGTTAAGAAACCAAAAGCAGTTGTATGAATGGATGGCAGGAATCTTGCTAACATCTTAACAAGATACACTAGTATTTAATACCAAGAGAGTTATGATGTTATCACAAGAATTGTCAATGCTGACTTTTCATATGATGTATCTTCCAGGCAGGTAATATGTTTATATACACACTCCCACAGAGTGAATACACCATGTATTTAATGCAATACTGGAATTCAACTGCACTGAGGTTATATGCCAGCTTTTCAGCAATGCACAGTAACACTATGAAAGCCATCTGTTAAAACTGTGGTAAGATTATAGGCAGTTAAACTGCTAAATGTTATTCGCCTGCCTTTTTTAGTTCTCCCTTCTGTTCACTGAGACTCACTGGAGCATGTGTAGTATTCTGTAACTCACTGAAATGGGAGGTACAGTATTCAGACTAGGCTGCTAGCACAGAAACAGTATTATTTTGTCATTTTTCCTAAATAAGTTTCAGAGTAATTGAGAATGATGCTACCTGGAGGTCATTGTTATTGCTTGACTCTCCAGTGATGGCCAGCTGAGAATTTAGTAACTTACATGGCATTCCTCATTCCAAACGTATACTTGCTCTTGTGGTATGAAGAAAGTGATTAGCCAGAAAAGAAGTACTGGTTAAGGTCACATGTGAATTGTTTGATATCAATTCCACTCATCTCATCAAGATGTTTTTCCTAAGGGAGCTCTTATCCAGAAAGACTGATGTTGTCATGTTCAAGTAACTGCGTGTCCCTGTGCTAACTCATTCAAGCTAGTTCAACGAAACCAATCCAAGTTGGAGGGAAAGCAAGAAGATTGTAAGAGGAAGGGGGTGCACTCAAAAAACAGCATATTGTTTATGACTTTTTCTTCTTTCTATTCTGAAGTAAAAGTCTAAAAGCTAGAGAATAAAAGTGCAGAAAAGTGGTAGCTTTAAGACTAAGCTGAGTGATATCCCAAAAAATCAAGGACACTTATGGAGATTGTTGCACCCATCTCACCTAAGAAAGTTTAAATGTTTTTTTTTCCCACCAAATAAATTACAGTTGGAAAAAAAAAAAAACAAACCACTCATAAATACCCATGTTTCTGCTTGAATTCTTCTACCAGTTGTGTGAAACATTCCAAAAAGGCTGAAACCTCATTCTCTTTCAAGATATCAACCAATTAGAGATCTAATACAGAATCCATAGTTTGTAAGTAAGATATCAAATGTTATGTCACCAGGACAGGTTGTAAAATATAAAACCCCACACTTTGTATGTTACAATTAAAGTAGGCTATATTAACACTAATGGTAAGCTTTTTCAAAAGCCCCAGTTTTCATGACTGCCAGAACTGAAGTTTAATGCAAGTCCATGCAAAATGCAATGCAGGTCCACTTTTTAATCAGGTTCAAAGAAAAGGTTATTTGTATTCATCTTCCTTTTACCTATGGAAAGAGAACAAGACTAATATGGAATAAGAACATGGCTTGATAAACTAATTTCAGATTGCTCTAGCTACCTCTTCAGACACCGCAGATACTAGAATTGCTTCAAACATAGTCTGCAGACATTTTGAAAAATAATATGTACTACATTTTGGAATCAGGTCTTCAAACTGTTTTGAGACATTTTCACCTAAAAAAAGCTGGTTATATTTTCTTTCTATTTGAGCCCAGTAAAAGGACACCTACAAATGTGAGTCACCAAAAGAAAATAGCATTTTCCAGCAAAGTCACAGGATTTTCTCACAGACCTTGCCAGTCTACTAAAAACCAAAGGCCCTAATCCTTCAAATGTTAATATGTCGTCTCAACTTTATTGCTGTGCATCCTATTGAAGTTAGTAACACTTCTTACAGGGGAAAGTATATACATGAATATTTACAGGATTGTTGCCTAACTATGCAGAGGGATAGCTTGTTAGATAAGAAGGCAACAAGCACCCTTGTATTCATACCTAGGTACAGAAGGTGGTGACATACTCTAGCAAATTCTGGAGAGAAGTAGTTTATATATGAAGTGACAGATCCAAGTTTTATAGGCTCCCTAAGAAACCACCAGACCTGTATTCTGACAGCAAAAATAATAGGCTTAATACTTGCTTGCAAAGCACAAGTATGAAATCTTAAGGTAAACACTACTGTTCAACAAGTTGCATATGTAAGGGGAGTGGTAGGGTCTGTCTGTTCACTAGACTCCGTGGCAGTTACGGCAGAGGAGACAGCCTTCCTGACTTTGTACAATGGCATTTCCTTATGTAAGATGAATCAGATTAATTCCAACAGTTTCAGTGTGAAATTAAATTCTTATATCTCTTATAATTTTTGGATAAGAAAGTAGTTCAGGAATGCTGGACAACTTTAATGATTAATGCTTGTGATGCCTATACATGTGCCTCTCAAGGGTAAATTTTCTGCATGGTTCATTATTAATGGAAATTGCATTGCATAATGGAACTCCCTGTATACCATGCAGAAAATGTGCTCCTTTACATCTATCATGATAGAAAAAGTACGAAAATATTTATTTTCCTATTTTAAAATTATATTCAAAGTATCTCCGATAAGAAGCTAATAAATATGCAAAACAGCTGAAGAGAAAAATAAGTAAAAGTGGAAAGAAGTTCTAGCAACAATTTATTCTCGACACAATAAGGTGATTTGCAATATCTTAATGTAAATAAAAGCATTGTTTAAGGTTATATCTTCTTATACTTTCAAAACACAGAGTATATTTTGTTTCTCCAGTAGTAATTATATAAGGTTATATAATGCATATTCTGTACTTAAAGCTACTATTAGAGAAGCAAAGAAAAAAATCACAGATAATCTTTTTCCTACATTATTGAAACACACTGAGAAAGCGTTTCTACAGAAAGCAAGGCATAGAACCACAGTAGTTTATTAACTGCTGAAGGAGTTTGTGGAGTACTGAAGGAGTTCCCCATTTTAAATATGTTGACTCTTGATCAGACAGGTCCCCCTTCAAAATACTGATAAGTCATTTAAATGTTTAGTTTCTGAATACAGTTGCTGAAGTCCAAACTAAATCTTCTTGCTGCCTTACATATGAAACTTCAGTCAAATAAAACATAGAGTCATAAAATATCTCAAGTTGGAAGGGACCCATAAGGATTATTGAGTCCAACTCCCTGCTCCTCACAGGACTACCTAAACCTAAACCATATGACTAAGGGCATCGTCCAGATGCTCCTTGAACTCGGACAGGCTTGGTGCTGTGACCACTTCCCTGGGGAGCCTGTATTAAAATAGAGTAAGTGTGAGTTAAGTGTCATGAGATAAAAGAATGTCATTTAACTGATATAAACTGCAATATCTCAGAAGAGCTATCAAATATTAAGCATAGTATCAAAGATATGGCCTGGGGAAAATGTTTTTGGTTGTTTTTTTTTTTTAATTAATAAAATATTGTTTACAATATGAAATACACACAAATATACCATGAAAAAAATCTGATAAACAACAGTGGAGGGCAGAAAAAATTCCCAGGAAAAACAGTATTGTGGTAGAAACAAAGCAGTCTTGGAAAATGGGATACTCCAGGACTAACTGGAAACAAAACATGAATATGATTTGCTTACAGAGGACTGGATGGGTGAATAATGATGTGACAAAGCCCTTGGTGATGCAAAATTAATCAGGAGAGTCAAAGCTCGAACAGATTCCTAACAGTTACAGAAAGATCTCATACAAAATAACGTAGTAAAATGGGAAATGGAATTCAGTATCAGTAAATGCAGAAGAATGTATGTGTGGCAGAAACAAAACCACCCCCTACCTATTACATAGACACAGAGCCCCTTCCTCCCCTTTCCCACCAACATATGTACACAAATACACAGACATAAGCAATTTCTATTCAGGCCTCGCCTAATCACTGCCTGGTTTTCTATTGAAACACTGATAGTCAGTGTTAAGTAGCAACAAAGCAATGTTAGAAAATATCAAGAAAGGAAATGAGGACAAAACAAAACCACAACATGTCACTGTATGAATCTGTGGTTGCCCGCATTTTGAATACTGTATGGCCACTGCTTCTCAAAAAGAAGTCTGGTGACTTCTTTTTAAAGAAGATGGTCTTCAGATGTAATCTTGCATAGACTCTGCAGTCTTGAAAAACCCAAACAAATCCTAGACTGGCTTTGTTTTGTTGCTCTCTGGACATCTGGACACTGGAATTACTTGCTTTCCCATTATAAGTGATCTCCTGTTATGTAATGAAAATGAGAAAGATTGGTCATAAATTGCTCTAATTTGGAACTCAGCACTAAAAATCGTCTTTACTTCTGCAGAAAACAAAATAAATTCAAATTGCTTATATTGGGTAAACCTATACACCCACTTTTCATCAGCTTTCTCTGCCTTTTTTTTTCCTACAGAATGAAAAATACTGTTTGAGACAGCCCATATGAAAGTACTAAGTAGTATGAAATTAAACAGCAGCTGTAACACTTGCACAAAATTTAATCTGCAAAAAGTTGAAGCATCTAATCTTCCCATTTCAATTTATATCCCCAAATCTAAGCAAAGTGATTGAATGATGAGGTAATCTTATTTTTGTGATTTGATATTGTTTTAAATGCAAACTTTTTTTTGCCATTTCTCTTGGCTATTTCATATTACTAGTTGGGGAAGTAGGAAAATAATTAACTAAATCAGAAATTATTATTTCATCTAATTTTTCTATCTACTACCACTTCACAGATCTTTGTTTGAAGGAGCTAAGAGTATGGTCTTACTGTTACAGTAATTTATTTTTCTAAACGAGAAGTGTGGGTTGACTGAGAGGCACTGTAAATATTTATGTCAGATTCTCTGTACAAGCAGTCCAAACACTGATGGCACACAGCAGCTAGCTAGAGCCTCCATTCAAACTAAGACAGTCTACATACTGGGTTGCTGGCTGTAAAGAGCTTAACACATCAATATTTAAAACAGTCCACAGCCAGCACGCACCTGTAGCGTTTTCCTTTTCTGTGAATAGATAGCAAGATTCAATACAAATAGACCAAAAATACAAACCTATTGTTTCTGTACACTGAACAGCAAATATTATTCTCTCGTATTTTGTTTTCTGTTATTCAGGGGCTGAATAATAAAGCAGATATTTCAGCAAATTCCAGCTAAAGAATAAACTTGCATACCTCCTAATCCATCATATTATCCCGCATGGACCAGAACATCCACTCACATGGAACAGCGAAGGGGCACAACTCCACCTCAGTGGAACAATTCATGTAAAGGCCACAGGAGTTAATGGGACCATTAAAACATTTACATTTGAACATATGCTACATCTTTTGCTCATTTAGTACCTTTGAAAGCTGTACTATACAGGAATTCTTGCATCATGCTGAGGAGATATGAAAAGGACACCAGGACAATAGACTTTCACAAAGACATCAGTAAAGCATCCTCGGCATTTCTCCAAGGCTTTGAATCATTAGGAAGAGAACTGTTATGATGCTAATTTTACTGTTATTATATTAAGTTTAATTGTAAGATCAATAAGCACAAAATACAAAAAAGCAGCTATATTGAAAAAGAAGCTTATCTGTGGATGAGAGGCACTGGCTGTAGTACACAGGGATATGAAAAGAAAAAGGAAAAGATTTCAGCAAAGTTTCCATTTAAGTACATTTTTCCCCAATATAAAACACGCTTTTTGATTTTGTTAGCTTCAAGAGATCATATAGTTAATGATATACAGCAGCTAAATTAATATATATCGGGAAAACAGTTGGAGTTGGAAAGAGGTCACTAAAGGAGTGCCACAAGAGCATTACAGCCTATTTTGTTCAGTTGATATAAGAATGAGAGGTACATCGCTAAAACATGTTGATAACAAAACACAGAATGAAGAAGGGTCAATCAACATGAAAAAAAGACAATACAGTTCAGAAAGTGCTGGAAAAACTAGCAGTAATGACTTACACAATTCAGTGTAAAGAAGCGTAAGACAACAAGCCCAGGGCCAAAAAAGAAAGACAGGACAAGCTATTATACACTCTCTACAGTGATATGTTCCACAACACTGAACAAGCAGAAGTTCTCAGGAAGCAGTGTATAAAGTTTTAAACTTTTCAGAATACTGTTCAATGGGAGTGAAAAAACATACTGAATTATGGACTGCATAAAAGGATGCATCACACAGAAGAAATTCCTCTGCAGCATTATTATAGCAAAACTGTATTGGGATATTTTGTATAGCCCTTGTCCCTTTCATTAGAACTAAGAACTTGTGAAGGAAACCACTGGGATGCAGAGAACAAAAAGTATTTTCCATTCAAATAGGTAAGAGGTCTTAGGAAAAAAACCTAAAAAGCAAGAAGAGAAACACTGAAATTCTTTGAGCTAGTTATCCTGAGGGACCTAAATGGCATGGGAATATTGAATTTCCATGAATTTTCTGATCTTCCTTAAGATTTCCCTAGAGATCCCAAGCCATTCACGCTGCTACACAACAGTATTCTTGACTACATAACCTTCATGCAGAAGTCTGGTATGTTAATTGAAATTTTTAAGTACCATTCTACCTGCTCTCTTTTTTTTCTTCATAAGGCTGTATCTAAGCAATTATAACTTGAAGTTTTATGAGTCATTCCTAATAGTGATTAGTTCTACGACTGCTAATGACTCTTCTTCCTGCTGTGTCCATCACTACTGCCAGACTAGAACAATTCCCACTAATTTCAGATCAGCAAAAACATTTTTGTCCCCAAAGCATGAAACATACACATCTCTAGGTTGTCATTTCACATCCTTTTTGGTCAGTCTAAAACATCAGGAAGTATAAACTGTTCCTTTTCTGCTTGTTTACATTTTAGGTTGCTACGGTGCATTCCTGAAAACTTCCTTGGATTTCAAGTATCAGCTAGCATAGTAGCAAAACAGATGGGTTTACTTTTAATACTCCTCTTTCTGACATGTGCCGCAGTATGACACTGGCTCTGATTTTCAGTCAACCTCTACTATTTGAGGAGCCCACTTCATACTCGTAGGACTCCTGAAGCTGGAAACACTGCATACCTGTTTCAGAAATGAGTAATTTGCCACAGTTTATTATTCTAATTTTTGGAAAATAGTATCTATACCAAAATCAACAGCAACTTTTACCATTGAACACTATAAAGATTAGTTTCCTGACATGGAATTTTTAGACTACCAGAGGTCTGCCTATGCAGCATTTGCAGTATCAGAATTTGAACACAAGACATTCTATCCACATGCTGAGCTCCTCAAATGGAAAGTAGAGAAATTCAAGAAATATAAAAGAGCAATACCATAGGAAAAAGTAATTAAATACTCAAAACTATCACCAGATGGGAGGGAAGTTGGTAAATGCAAATGACAGCTTGACCATGGACAAATTCATACCAAAAGAAGAGCAGCTCAGCAATTTCAGAGAAATTTCTGATTGTTTAAGCATGAACTTCAATGAAGTCATGTGGAAGGTAGACGATGCATCTGCGCATCGATGACTATATATTACTAAGCCTTTTTCAAGTGGGACAGATACTAAATGTCAGTTGTATAATAACTGACATATTCAGGACATGCTTTAACAACACTCTTCCATAACAAAAGGTCACACAGATATCACTTAGAAAGGGAAGTTCTTAAAACAATGTAGAGAAATATCTAGTCCGTCAATACAAGAGTCAAAAGACTGAATTGCATAGTCCAGTGTTGAAATAATGAACAGTAATAGATGCTTTATGCACCTAAGAATGCAAATGCTAAACAATTAAAAACAGAAATACATTTTCCATACCAATTATTTGCCTCACAAAAAAATATCATGTACTTAGGCTGATTCTTCTTGTGCATAAACTTATATAAACTGGGAGTAGCACCACTGAAGTACAGGACAACTCAATTGCTCAGTTGTGGACTACTTATTAATGAATATTTAGTGAATAGGAAACAATATTATTTGATACTGACTTTACAAATTAAAATATCTCAAGTGTAATGTTGTTACTTTAATGTAAGGAAAGTTTATCAATCTTAACTGATATCAGTAGAAATTACATAGTAGACTCAGGTCAATATATTTCAAGACAATGAATTTACTTCATACTACTGTATGAGAATTTTTATTTCAAAATTCATGGTTTTGGAAGTTTGAAAAGTAGAAAGAAGCAGATAGCTATATGTACATTTAAAGGCTAGATTTTCTTCAAGAAAAATCTGTACTTTCTGCAGTAAAAGGAAAAAGCATTACCTGTCTTGACTTATAAAAATTATTCTAAAAATTACAATCCAAGTATATTTTGTTATATTGTTAATTTAATTAAGCTTGTTTGGATTTGATAGAAAAAGACGGACTGGATGTGGGGAAAAAAGGCTATATTGTACATATTCTTATAGAAGCTTGACTACTTCTGAGTCCGTCTAGTTTTGTGAATGAAGTTTTAGGCAGGTAAGGACTGTATTTTGAATAAAACCAAGCTATAACTGGAACTGTCTCATTATCCATATCCCTCTTATCTTCTAATAATTTTGCTTCTCATAAATATAAATTTATCTTTCATTGTTGGGATTAGCACAGAGGTTTCTTCATGAATTGCAAATGACAACAGCACAAATAACTTATAGGCTTGTTAGCCAGTCCACTACAAGCTAAGTGGGTGGGGAAGCTTGAGTACATGAGAAAGGGGACTGACTTTGGAAGCAGGAAGAGAATATGTACCCTAACGAGTTCTTGCCAAATTCCTAGGTCAGTGGAGTGGCAGTCTTAAACTCTGCTGTGAGGATTGCCACAATTTCTGCAGCAATGAGAGAGACAAGAGACACAAAGTGAGGAGGAGAGAGAATCACCACCTGAGCTACAGATCCAGTCTGATACTGCTTTCAGGAAATAAATTAGATTTCAAACCAAAGGAACACAAAATTCCCACCGTAACTGAAAGAGGGCTTCTTCATTCAAAGGTAAACTAAAGAAAAAGTGTTTTGTTTAAACTGCTCGGTGCCACAATATCAAAACTTCCATCCCACAACACTCAACCAGGGTCATACCATGCTCTTCAGGAAGATACTAAGGAGGAAGACAGAATCAAGAAACATGTGTTTTTCTTACAAACATTTAATACTTACCCGTTACCTTTCAATTCTTCCCCTATTAAGCTGATATGTCCATACATCTATTATTTGTTTGCTCTAAATTATATTTATTACAATTATTTTATGTTGTTCCTTGTGTTCCTGAATACTAGTCTTAATACTCGTTGCCAGTTTGCAAAATTTTAATCAACTTTCCAAGATGCTCTGCTTCTGGTAAAGTGATAGTTTTCTCCAAACAGGGTCCCAAGTAGCACTTAGTCGCAACTTGGTTGTGGCAACAGGAGAGGTCTTTCCAGGCAGTGATAACACAAGCAGCACAGTGAGAAAACAGGAAAAGCTTAGTCTACTTTCACTGGGAGAAGTAGCAAAATGCTTGTTTTCCTACTGAGACTGAAATGAGTTTGAACTGCTACTTGGAAAATCCAGGATTTGATAGTTCTTGATTTTCCTGTGTTGAAAATAAGGGGGGATTTAATTCATTTACAAAGTCCCATAGTCTGAGAAAAAATTCAAAACTATAGAAAACACAGTTTTTGAAAGCAATTTCATTTAGTACAAGTAACCTTCTGAAGGAAAAATTCAGTTGTCAATGAAGGAGGAAAATTTCATTCTAGGTCCACAAAAATCTTTGCAAATCTAATGTGGTTTTTTTTTCCCTCCTGTATTTCTAAAAAGCACCAAAACCCCATTATGCTTTCAATAGTGAAACTGATACAATCCAATTCATTTGAAGAAATCCTTCTAGGTAAGGATACATATATGCTACCGAGTAACAAGACACAGTAAGAAAGACTCCGCACAACAAAACTGTTCATTCTGAAAATCTTATAAACATATGGGTGGAGAGGGCGTCCTTAGACTAACTGTAGTCTGGTTTTGTGTATTAAATGCCCATGAGCTGATGAAGTACGTAAACTATATTCTCAAGCTTGCATTATGATTTAGTTTCATACAGAAGAAATCCAGCTTGTACACTTCCAAGATCACTCCATGATGCTACGCAAAGCACAGTAAGTGTGGATGATTCACTGTAACAGCACACAGGATCAAAAATAAAACACACCAATGTAAGCACACCTTAAAGTTTCCATACAGTTAGAATTTAGAAAAGTAGCTAAATGCCTGCATAGTTTTAAGCACAGGAATGGTCTCAATTGTTTTGGTAGAAAGGCTCTTAATTCATGAACATGGCTAAGTTTATATACCTCATTATCTGTATGCTTTGTTAAAATACAGCCCAGCACCATTCTATGAAAATAGTTTTTACATTGCAGATCCATGTAGATTTTTAACTTAAATGTTATGTTCTGAAACTCAAACATCCTGCACTTTCTTAATATTTATGTAGATAGTTCATTTATGCAGCTATTTGTTTCCCTTACAGTACAGAAGTACTTTCAGTGACAGATGTCTTAATGAAAAGGAATATGGCAACATCCTCCCCAACTTCTCTCAAAAGTATGAATAGGCAGTTAATACCATCAGCTTGGTAATCAAATGTTAGAATGACTAAAAGGTTGGAAAAACAACATTAATGTTCTGAGGGTTACCCAACCAAGCCAATATTTTCTGTTTCTACAAAACCTGCGGAAGGATTATCTCACTCTAGTATGACATGTCAAAAACTGTTAAACACAAAACATTAATACATTTGAATTTCAAGAAATTCAGGGAATAAAATAAGGTTTTTTTACTTCTCATTTTTTCATCATCCATAAACTAGTATGGACTACCATGGACTCCAGGGAGTATAATCAGGTAATTCATCCTATAGAATTAGTTTTAAAATGGTAACATCCCTGTGGTGAGTGTCTAAGCACAGAATACACGTCTGCAACTTTGCTACAACATACTACCAATCCATATAGCCAGACTGAGACTATGAAAACACTACAAAATGAAAACAAAGACTGAGAAAAAGCTATTTCATGGTCATATTTGGAAGTGCAACTTATGGTCTATGATGACAAACAAAACACTTATATTGGCACAATTCAAAGTGTCAGACACTTGATTTCTGTATCATATGACATAATAAAAATTGTAAATCTTCAGCCTTACTCATGACTGTAACCAACAGTGAATGACTAATGATAACAACCAGAATTTCAACTAAGCTGACTTTATATGTTAGTTTATGTAGTACAGATAAATGTGTTAGCTAAATGTAAATCAATTGTTGCACAGTATTAGTCAAAGATCTAACACTGACTGGAACTTGCAATGTATTGACTGGGTCCCTTATCAGAATACTGTCAAAATGATCATCGTGAAGATCTCACATATTTTTAACAAATTAAACTGTCTAGCCTCTCAAAGGAGTGGTGGAGTCCAACAGCCATAGGTCAGAGAAGCTAAAGAGATTCCTTAGAAACAGTATGAACTGCAAAACCACACACAGCAAACCTTTGCCTAAAATCACTGGAGAAAACCAGGCCAAAACATATTAGAGAGCATAGCTCTCACAAGGTCAAGTTAAAAACCCTGCAAACTCCTTTGCTTTTCTAATTTTTGTACTGTTCTCAGTGTAAAAGATTCATGAATGGTGTACTTATATTAAATTATGTAAAACTGCTGGATGTGATAACCTCCATAAAAACTGGAGATCAAGAGTTATACTTTAGTAAATATGCTGCAGCGAAGGCCAGAAAATTCATGAACATGCTTAAGCTTGGAAAGAAAACTGGACCTAGCAGCTACAGGAAAAGATAGTTGCTTAGCAGTTGTTCCAGATTGTTCTAGTGCCTTCACCTGCAACGGCTTCAGGGTCATCTTGAAATAACTGAGATTTTGGTCTTGATCTACTACTGTATTATGTTGGTCAGCTATAAAGGAAATTAAAGACAATGGCTATATGCATTGACCTCTTGCTGGGCATGGAGAAAAGGTCCATTGTTCAAATTGCCAACTACTATAACTATCGTACATTGAAACTATCATATATGCTCAGCAATAGTCAGCTGCATGATCACCTCGGCTTCCCAACTAGTTGCATAAGAATTTTTGGTAATGACATCCGTCTAAATTCTGCGTTTGTACCAATACTTTCCATGAGTAATACCCCATCCGCTTCCCTTCCGCAAACATCCGTGCACAAATCACATCACAATTGCAGATTAGGCTCATTCCTAAGGGAAGATCACCCTTGAAGTTGATTCCACAACATTAGAAAGCTACTTCGAGGTCAGGGACTGAAACCAAGTACTTGAACAATCGAGAAGCTATAAAATTTCTTCAGCAGTACTGGCATACACTTGACTACACCTGAACAAGACATAAGAAAAGTACATAATCTTTTATATAAATGAAGATACAATAACACCACATACTCCAACTACTGCAAACTTCAAATTGTCTCATATACACACACTGTTAACAGAGTATGCTTGTATATAGGAGGCACAAAAGGAATGAATCGCATCTTCCCAGATTCTGTTGAATCATTTAGTAAACTTGGTGCCCATTTACAATCCGTCATCACTTTTGGAAATGTCATATGTGAAATAATTATAAAGAACAAAGAGAATCCCTACTCCATAAGTTTAATCTTCTTTAAATATCTGAAATAAAAATCAAGATTTTTTTTTTTAAGAAAGATAGGCACATATTTCAGAATGTTGTAATGATAATTAATTTTGATATGCTGAAGCATTTTCATATATCAAGACATACTTTGAAGTATGAATATGGGAAAAGTATCCATTCTTACCTTCCATATTCCTGATGTAGCAGGTGCCTGAACAGAATACATGAACTGAACATAAATAATGTTTATTTTTTTCTTCAACTTACCTTTTATATAATAAATAGTTATTGTATACTGTTAAAGTGAAATATTGTAATTATTTAATTAACCTGTTTTGCCCTCTGTAAAATGCAAAAGCTATAAATACAGAAGCAAATCAAATTGAGTTCTGCTGTAGGCAGGAAACCATCCTCCAGTGGATAGCCTGCTGCTCAGATTTCATTTGTTAACTTCAGTCTTTATACTGTCACAGGAAAAACTAAGGGTACACATGCAGTACAGTTGTATTTAGCAATTTTCCATAGTTTGGTACTATAAAAATCATTCTGATCTTAAAAAATGAGTCATAGCATAACCCAATTAATTCAGGAAAAGAAGAAGAATCTCTGTTCTATGTGAAACATTTCAGACAACTGAAACCCAGAAAAACAATTTTAAAAATGACATTTTGTATGTGTCCCTACTTAACGCTATTTCCATACACAGCCTCTAGCAAGGGCTGATTTTGAGTCTAACCCATTTTACTCTTATCGTCCGTCACTTAAAAAATTACTGACAATAGGCTACAACACAATCCTGATATTAATAAAAATCTCAGGAAATAACTTAGACCCATAAGAAGCAAAAATCTTGCTTTTTATATCACTACTTTAAAATGCTGTTAGTACCATCATCTAACAACTGAAGTATTAATGGCAACCAAATGCACTTGCCACAAACCACTTTTATGATTATCAGAGAACTTAGATTTGCTTTAACAAGTACAAGCACCTTGAAAACCTTTTTATAGTTTCTTGTACTCCTCTGTCACAAATATTTTCCTTTATAACTCTTGTATCTCACTGCACTAGAAACTTGAATTACGGATACTAACCCATTAAATCTCCTGCATTATAATTTTTCTATGAGAAAACAAATAAGGCAACTCCTAATGGCTGCAGATACTGCAACATATATTTTCTTTTATTCTTAATTCTATTTTCCACCTAGCAGTAAACTGTCTGACTTGATTGTCCTATATCATAATGGCAAGTGATATAATGAAACACTTTACTGCATCATTATGTAGAAGAGGAGCATTAAAAAATATGCCATGTTCACTTCTTTGCTTCTTCGTTAAACAACATATTAACAGGGCTTGTTATACTGCAGGTCTAGAACTAGAATTTTACCTCTGGTAGACTTCATAAAAATAAATTTAGCAAACTTATAAATGATTGTATTTAATAGATTTCTGTGATTCACGTACATTTCAATATGATCACAAATGTTCTGCTCAAAAACAATTAGAAGTTTTACTTGCAAAATAATGTAGCAATTACAGTAACAAACACCTCTCGCCTACTCTGAAACAAGAAGTACAATTCAACAGAGACTGACAAGTCACTGTATTTTGCATAATTCCTTTACCCTTGTTTCTTTCCAAACATACTTCCACTATTTTTCTTCCAAAGACGGGTGAGGTCAGTTCCATATTTTGGGCCAGTAACAAGTAGCAATGTAAGTCATCATTTATCTTAGTAATCATAATGTCTGTGATTTATTAGCTTAACACAAGAGATTCACACTCTTCAGGGGAAAAAAAATCCTGAAACTTTCACTGACTTCATCTGTGATTATTACACTTCTGAGATATAACAGATTTAAAGATGTAGGCAAATATTTCAAAAGAGTAACTAAATCAAAGCTAATAAGCCAATACAAGAAGAAAGAAAAGCAAATAACTGAATTCTAATAAATTACTAAATAGATATACAAAGCCATATTAACATCACTAAAATTGAAAAATCAAAGACTTAAGAAATGCCAGGATTCAGAATTGCCTATGCAACCTTAATTTGTCCTCATTCTGCAGATACATTATAATGAAGTATTTAATTAAGATTAATGTCAAAGGTAACCACTAATTTCAAGTGGCCAATTTTCATTACACAGCTCTGCATGTTCCTAGTCCAGTTCACACTGGCTTTAGGATGTCTGCAGTACTTCACATTTCTACAGACTCTTTGGTATGAAGTTGGAAACTGAGAAGATGAGCATTAATTTCAATTTATTACCACTGTAAAAACATTTGGTTTAAGTGACTTACCTAACATCACAGAGGAACTCGGTGGCATAGTGAAACATAATCCAGTTCTCAAAGGCATCATTCAATTACTCTGTCTTTTCCTCTTCTTTCAGTCCTTTGCCATATTGATTACACATTTTCCAATTTTTTTCAGCTAATAAATTAGAGATTCTATCTATCAATGTCTTCCTTCTCCCCAAAGCCATGAATCATCCCTAGAGCCACTCCTTGGGCTGAATGAGACCAAGGCTCTGTTTTATATGGAGGAGGGGTGGAACAGGACAACAGATGGACAAGGCGCAGAAGAAAACAGAAGGAAGGCTATCACGTAGTTATAGTTCACCATATAAAAATACAAAAGCAATATAAAGATTGTATAAAAAACAAGTTCATTTCTTTCATTATGAACATCTCCTAACTGTAAGATTCTTACATGCATGTACTGTATGTATTTCCCTCAAATTTATGAAAGTGAATGAGAGGAAAAAAATGTTATCACATTGATATCCATACAGATCACCAGAAAGCTTAGAGTCTTTAAATCCACCTTACACCTTTTCATTTGAGCTCATTAGTTAGGGAGTAGTATAGTAAATTACTATTCCCTAGAGGAGAGAGTAACCTCATATATACTTTATCATGAATCTCAGATATTTACTAAAAGCGGATGCATTATGAAAGTGAGATACATTGAGTTTCAGGCCCTGTAAAGCAATTTGGGTATAGAAATTTCTTCCTTTTGTCTTGAAACCTGAAGTTTTGTTACTCTCCTAGTCCAGTCTCATCCACCAGTAACTACTTTTATTATTTCCCTTTCCATTCCTCTGGCTTCACAGCTCATGTTGCGCCAGTTGTATTACTTAACTCTCGATTTTCTTTTCCATGCTTTATGTCTTTTTTTTCTGCTCTCGTCATTTTTTATTTACAGACTTTCTTTTCTGGTTCTTCATCACCACACAGTTTCCCTTTTTTACCTCTTTTCTAGTCTTGCCTTATGCTCCCCATCTTGTGGCTCCTTGGTCCAATTTCTGTGCTCAGGGATTCTCAGTTCCTCTTGGAAGCTCTACTCTGTTTTCAGATTTATCTTACACTTATTTCCCAAATCATCTTCTGCTGGTCCTAAACTCCTTGCCTGGATGATCACACGCTCCTTTCCTCCTGGTGTCTCAACAATATGTTTCCATTGCTTTGCTTTTCCTTACCAACAATTTATCTTCCCCCAGATCTCAACCTCAGTGTTATCCCAGCCTTTTTCATCCATTCAATATCTAGTCCTATTTTTATCCTGACCTTCCATCACACCTGTGCTTTTTCTAGAGCTAGTCTCCCAAAAATATTTGTCTGAATATATTTTTCCTCCTTTTATTTTGGGCCAGGTGACATCCTTTTGATTCTGCTTAGTGTCAGCAGATCAAAAGACAATACAAATCTCTGAAACCAAGGACCTGGATCTACTTCCCATTTCTTGGGTACTGTGTTCTCTCAGACCACATCTGTTACGGAACAGCAAGCGCAGGACTGCTCCCTAAGAAAAGGTGAGCCAGGAACACAGGGATGCCCAGCCCATCAGGACAGAGGCCTCACCAGCCACAGCCCAGTCCCATAGTACTCAAGCGAAGACAAACCCAGAGGTTACAGCAAAGACCAACCAAGAGTCCAGATCACAAGGCAATATCATGGTAAAGAAGCAGGTCAGAGCTCACACTGTAAAGTCAATCTGCAGGTCAAGGTTACAATCAGACCAGTAATTACTAGGCAGGCAAAGATCAAGCCATTGATTGAAATCAGGATCTAAGTACCCTATGAACACATAGGAGTAGGACTGAGCTTAGAGACCTATACTCTTCTAACACAGCTCAGCTTAAATAGAGCTTTGGGGCCCATGGGTGTGGGTGGAGACACCAGGTGAGGCTGGTCAGGACCATTAAGACTTTCTAATGCCCTCAGCATCCTGACTGAATGTCAAGGCAAAAACTGGAGTACACAATTTCTCATATTCCCTGGTTTCTTGTTAAAGAGAACTTTGGTGTGCATGCCATGACAGAATCAAGTAGGTCTTCAGTAAGGACAATCATGGCATCAGAAATGTTTAGACACAAGCTAAGCAGAGTCTACTCTTTCTGCTCCTAATTGTGGTCTCTAAGATTATGCCATCTGACAAAATTGCAATCTCATTCTCATTGCTAGACAGAGAAATAGTAATTCAGTCTGGCTAGATGGCTGTATTTCACTGCTAGATCATCTAACTCTTAGGAGAATGTTGAGTAGAGATAGAATGAGTAGAAATTTTAAAGGCTGTGATCTATTAAGTCAGTCATATGCATTTTTTTATTTCCCTGGGGCTTATGCCTTGGGCTGATTTTCATAGAGACAGCAAAAGAAATACTCTTGAGAGAAAGGCCCTATCAAGTCTTAAAAACTTTTTTTAAAGCATGGATGTGCTAGAGCAAATATCTTAGGAGTCTTTAGTATGGACAAAACAATGTATTTGTTCAATTCTTTGAGTCCTACTCTGGATCAGCTAAAATAATTTGTCTTGCATTCAGAAACATTTTCAATTAAGGATGCACTAATGTGAAAACCTTAGTCTGAAAAAAACCAAATACTGAATGTAATGTTTAGAGCCTCCTTTCAAATTACCAGAACGTGTGAGAAAATAATTGTAAATGTACTGGTGTCAGTAATTGAAGATTCTCTTCAGAAAGTAAAATGGATGACATCATGTTCTGCAGAATGAACAACTTCCTTCTTACTGAGTTTTTGAATATTTCTTTGTCACCTCAGCTGGGTGCAAGAGAGGTTTTTTTCAACACATCACATAATCTGTGCATAAGTAATAAAACACAAAGCAATTAAAAATTACGAAGCATCAGAAATAACAAAACAATAAATAATTGGATAAATATATATTTCAAAGATGTTAGCTAGGATGTATTCTAAATTATATGTAAACATGTTCATCCAAGCATATTTAAAACACAATTAGTCTCTAATTAATTCCATGCAGTAATATGTTTTTATGGCAAACTGTAATGTACATTATATGTACTTAAATCATAAGTAAATAAAGGTATAAGAGGTGTTAAAGTTATATAGCTCTATAATTTTGTGGTTTGGGGTAAGTAACTTTAAAATTTCTTAAAGTAGTTGCTTCTTAGTTGACAGCTAGAAGACATAGGAAAGCACAGAGTTTTGCTAATTATCAAACACTTAGGAGGAGGAGGACCTAACTAGAATGTATGGAGAATCATGTTACCAGCACCACTTTTTCTGTATCTTCATTCCACAAATTATATGGATGAGACGTCAGGTTATGAATAAGATATTCTGCTGCCACTCACCATTGGTAATTCTCTGCAATTATTTTCACCAACTCAAAGCGTACATTAGGTACTTTTCAATAAGAATGACATCAGTTTGGTTTGACCTCGGTTCACTTTGCATTGGCATTGCATTGACAGTGTTGTTTTATAGACTTTTTTCTCCTCCAAAAGCCAGCGAAATAGCTCACATTTATAATTGCTTTATAAATGGGACTTCATCCCACACATATTTTATATGTAGTAATAGCAGCATGCAATTCCTTTTACTTGGTTCATCTTACTAACTAACATGGAACAAAATTTCACTGAATTCATAATATTGCTCTGGAACTGATACATACTGTATATTTACACACCAATATGTTTTATGGAAATGAACACATTTCTTCTCGGGAGCATATTTTCAAACTTCAATTGCTCTTTACTGAAGCCAATTTTTTTTCAAACAAAAAAAATGCAATGCGTTTCATGTCTATATATTTTTATTCACGCCAATATATTTTCACAGTTGGATAGATTTAACTAAATTAGTAGTTACAGTATTTGTTCAAACCAATGCATTTTTGCTGGCATCTGGTAAGTAAATGTTATCCAATTTTTTTTTTTAGGAATCAGCTTCAACCAAACCCACATCATTTAAAACAACAGCAACTCACCTCCACCACAGAAAATTTCTCATCCAAAACAAACAAAACCCCAACTCTTCTGTTCCAGCTGCTAGCGTATGGTAAAGGGGTAATGTAAAACGCAAATACACAGACTTCAGTCAAGGTACATCTGATCCTCTGATTTCCACACAGGCCCATAACGGTGCCCTGGGCAGGGAAATGCACTTTCTGTGATGATACGTGTTACCTTCTGGAGAGGATCCTACACCCCAGAGAAGCCATGCTGCCACTTTCAGGTAGGAGGGGGCAAACAGAAGAATTAAGGACTTGCTACTGCAAGGGATGGCTGTTACCCAACCAGATATTTCTTCAAGGCTAGGTGGCAGCTGCATGGGCGTTTTGTCACAACACTTTTGTATTGAGCCATGTAAATAAGTGTCACTTTCCAAATTACTATTTTAAATGTGATCGTGAATGTTTAGCAGTATTGCAAGTCGGGATAGAATTTGTCTCTAACTTCTGTCACTACCAGCTTGCCTTCTCCATACCTTCTTTCCTGTGGGGCTTTTTTGTTGTTGTTGGAACTCTGCAATCATATTTTGACTACTTCTTCACTACCTTCTAGATTATACAAAATTTACTTAAAAACATATATTATAGAACATAACACAGAACAAATGTTTCTAGAGCTATGTTTCACAGCTTGTAATACTGGAAGTTTCTGTCTTCTTAAATTCTCTCTACATCTTCCCCTGTTTGCTGAATTCAACAGAACCACAACGTTTTCTCAACTAAATAAGCCTTCCTCGGGTATCGGTTCCTCTCCCTAATCACTGACCACTGATGCTACCAAGAGGCATCATTAAAATAATCATTATCCGTTCAGATTTTGCTTGTCTTCCAAGGCAAACTCTAGATGTAGACTGACCCAATACAGCACAGATGGCTCCTTTGGGGAGTTTAGCTTTCTAGAAAGAAGCCCAAAGTCTTGTTGATCAGGAGAAAAAAAGTGTGCAAACAAATTAACAGAGCATGTAGTGGGCCGGGACCAGGACCAGGACACACAAATTACCAGAAGCAGTAAGTGATCTGAGCTGTCTATCAGGGCTGCATGCAGTTTCATCAACTATTCACGGACACCTGTGAAATCTATGCCGTTTAGAAAAGGATGAAGAGGAAATAATTAAGAGGAAACAACTAAGAAAGCTGGCTGCTCTGCTAGAGGAAGGGTTTCTCTGTTAGCTTTTGAGTGAACACAAGCAAGAAAAAAATTGTGAGGTAGGAGAACGCAACATCTATGCTGAAAGTGTAGGGGAAGCTGGACAACTTGCTATTTACCAATTCAGTGAGAGGAAAAACTTGCTGACTCTCTCTGAATCCTGCTTGGAGATTAAATTCTTTTGCTTTGTTTAGCATTAGGAGTATTTGTAAGTATCACCTTGATGGGTATGAGGATAACACAGAAGAAATTTCTTCTGGTTCTGGTAAAATGTTTTCCTTCTGCATCTGGCTTTCAGCGTTGATCTCCTGTTGATATTTTAGGGTATTACTTTTTACTCTGTTCTGAAGTGTATTTCCTGAAGAGTCCCTGTTGCCCTTTTGCTCTGGAAGTAATGAGACTTCTGGCCATTCTGTGTGTGAGCTCCAGCTCCACAGACCAATTACAAAGTTCTGTCCCATTTACGTTAGGTTTAGATGTGAGCTGCCACTGAATGTCGTAAGGCGTGATACTACATTTACATAAGCTGTCAAATTAACATAGCTGTATTAATCAGAATAAGTATGACATCATATCCGGCAGTTCTCATGATTTTAATCATAAATTTTTCAGACATGTAGTAGGTCAAATAAACCAGGGGCTTCTGATTGGGATTTTTTGAATTTTCACTTTTTGAAAACCGAGCAGAAAACTTGCTTCAGCATACGCAGCATAAAGACCTCTTGATATTCCTCTCCACTGCAGTGGTTTGTTGGTGGGGTTTGAACCCTGGGTTTAATTTTCTATGTTTAGTAAAGATTTCTGCTGTGCAATGAAGAGGAGTAATGCTACTCCCCTCCCCCGCCATGAACCAGCTTCCTATCAACATGTTGGTCCCTCATTTCAGAACCACTTGAGCCAGAAGAGACTGGTGAGAACCAGCATTTCTGGTTATGCTTCTGACGTGGGATGTGATGTAATGTCCATGTTACTGGGTTCTGGGAGGAAAATGTCAGCTGGTGTTTCTAAACATGCAGATCAGCTTTTCCAAATGTACTAATGTGGCGAAGACGTGGAACCCCCATGATGTACAGAGAGGCACTTCATTCCTACACCTGCCAGGGGACCTCTTTTCACAGTTTCTAATCGCTCGTATCTTGTATCTGGTATCTTTCCTATAATGCTTCCTGGAACAAGACTACAATCAAAAGTATGTTTTGACAGAAGTACAGAGCTGTCAGTTATCATAATTAATGCAAAAGCACTTCAGGTTGGATTACAGTCCTGCTTTAGTGAAGGGTTTAAATTACTTATTTTGTCAGAATTGCTTTCTTAATTTCCTCCCCCAACCAAAAAAAATGCAAGTTTTGAGCATTTGTTGACATTTTTAGTGCTGCCTTAAAAATGATGACTTGTTCCTTTTTGCAAGACTTCTAAAATATTTTGAGAATCATTCCTTGTTCATTACTGCTTTCCATGTACTGAACCCTAAGAACAGTGGTAAAACCTTTGCCTATTGTGTATTTTTTCAGCAGCAATAAAAACCAAGTAAAGCAAGCATCTACTCATCCACCAGACACAGACTTCAAATGCTTCCCTGTCCTAGGGGACATTCCAGTGCAACATCTTTGACAGTGTTCAAGTAACTACTAAAGGCATGGAGACGTAAGTGATGTTCATCTGATGCAAAATCATACAAACGATAGAACTTTAAAATGTAATTCTGTAATTTATTTCTGTACTGTGCTTGGACATCTTTTGGAGATGGGGGGATCTCTGCAAATTCTGATGCAGTCTCAACTGTTGCTAGGCATAATCATCACTTGCTAACGAACAAAGTGGAAAATATGACTGCAGAACTTCCCAGATTGCACTCTAGTGCAAGTTCTTTAAGGTAAAGTTGACAACTGATGGCACTTCCTTAATGATCTGAGACCACGCACCCTTCAGAGAGCTTTTAAAGAGCTTCCCTCTCCTATAGGTATGTAAGACTATTTCTTCACTTGTTTATCTCAGTAAAGCTCTTTGGTGTTTAAGAATGGGACACCAAGGTGGAAATTCAGAGAGGTACTGTGGAAAGCATACTGCATTGTGTTGCAGAGAAAATCTCAATAGAAAAAGAATGGAACCAGAAGTGGAGAAACACCTGATCATTATAAGCGTTTGGGTGCAGGGGAATCCTGCTTTCTCTGAGATAAGGCAACACAATTCCCTCCATAGACGTTTACAGACACGTCCAGCAACTTAAATATAAGGTATTCTGATTTCACCAAGAGGTTTTGGCAAAGGATGAGTGATACTGTGCTAAACACCAGAGACGCAAACGTGAAGAAGTAGCCTGCCATCTTGGACTTCTTGCATTCGGTGTGTTACCTTTAAGACCGTAAGCAATTTAGGACTACTAGCTGAATGCTGCAAAGGCTCCCAAAGAAAGCCTTCAAATAAAAAACTTCCTCCAAGTCATTCCTCCAGGCAACACTGTGAAAAGTCCAGAAAGTTCCGTATTGCCGTTGTCTGGGTACCTCACAAGAGGAGCTGCTCTTATCGCTACTGTGGTGAAGGTACCTATACGGGTTTAATTCTGAGGATACAGGCGACGCGGCCAGTCTTTCTTTCATCCGCTGCTTTCAGGGAGACAGGAGGGAGAGCAGAGGGAGGAGAAGGCGCTTTACGCCTCGCTTCTAAGGACCGGAAGCTAACCGTCTGGGTCCTTTCCACAGCGCCCGGCCCTGGCCGCAGCTCGCGGGTACTTCCCGCCGTTCTTCCCCGCCGGCCATGCGGAGGAGCTGGCCGCTGCCGGCCCGCAGTCTGAGCGGGGCGGGCGGGGCGCCGGCCGGGGCGGCGCGGCCCGAGCGCCCCCGCTCCGTCCTCTGCGAGTTACTCGCGCCTCCGCGGCAGCCGCCGGGGACGCTGGATTCGCACTCGAGTCCCAGTCCCACGGCCCCGCCGTCGCTGCGCCTCGCCCCCACCGCCCGGCCCCGCCTGCCTCCGGGCTCCGGGCCCCGCTCCTTCCCGAGCCGCGGCAGGACGGGGGCAGCCAGGCGGCGGCTAACGCCTGTCCCGCCCGCCCGCGCTCCCCTCCCTCCCGCCCCGCCGCCGATCCGGCCGCGGGTGGCGGCTGTCCGCGGGGCGCCCCGCCGCGCAAGGAGGCCTCCTAGCGCCACGCCGCCGGCGGGCCTCTCCCGCCCCGCCCGCGCAGCGCTACCGAGCGTTTACGGTCGCGCCGCAGCCGGCGCCCGGGGCGCTGAGGGCCGGGGCGCGCGGCGAGGTGACACCGGCCGCGCCTCTCCCGGGCGGGGCGCGAGCGGCCTCCCGGCGGCTGGGCTCCCCGCCGCCCCGCGCCGCCGGTGTGGCAGCCGGGAGCGCCGCCCCCGCCCCGCCGCCTGGCGCGCTCTGCCCCGGGGCGGCGCCGCCGCTCCTCAGGCGCCCGCTGCCGCTGCCGCTGCCGGCCAGCCCCGCGCCTCGCCGCGTGCGCCGCCGGCCGCCACTTCAGAACCGGGTCTGGACAGCGCCTCGGCGCCCGCCCCCGCCCCCCCGTCGCTCATCGCCCATTGGCTGGAGAGCGGCCGCGGAGCCGGGTCTCCCCGCGATTGGCCCGAGCCGCTGCCACTCAGCGGCGCAGGAGGTAGGGTCTGGCACCTCGCTCGCGGCTGAAGACTTTGAGAAACGCCCGTTTGTTTTGTAACCTGGCGTCTCGCGCCTCCTCTGTCACCGCCTCATTGGCAGTCCGGCCGAACCCGGAGACTTTCTATTGGAGAGCCGCGGATGCCAGTCACACACCCACCTGAGGGGGCGGGCCGGGGCCAAGGGGCGGGCCGTGCCGGTGGAGGCGTGGCCAAGGCGGTGGCAGGGGCGTGCCCACGGCACAGGGAGGGCCGGGGTGTGGCGCCGGGGGCGGGGAGAGGGGCGTGGCTCCCGGCAGAAAGAGGCGGGGCGGGCGGTGGGGGCGGGGCGAGGCCAGGGACGCTTCGCAAGCGGAGAGTGCCCTTGTGTCTCGAGCCGGGAAGCGGCTGGGAGCGGAGCAGCCTCCCCGCGTGCCGCGGCGCCAGCACAGCCCCCCCCCCCCCCCCCAGCTCGCCAGCGAGACGGGACGGGACGGGACGGGACAGGAGAGGCAAGCGAGCGGACGGACGGACGGACGGACACGCCGGCAGGGGCAAGGGGAGCCAGCGGGGGCACCCGGCACCGCTCCGCGGGGGGAACCTGAACCTGCCCAGCAGCGCCGGAGCCAGCGGAAAGAGCCGCTCCCCCCTCCTCGTCCTCCTCCTCCCTCCCCAATCCACCCCCGCGACCCTGGTCCTCCTCCTCCTCCTCCTCCTCCTCACCCCACTGGATACAGCGAGGGAGACACTGCGGCGGAGGCGGCGGCGGCGGCGGCTCCTGCGGGGGGAAGGAAGCGCCCGGAGAGCGGAGCGGCGGGAGGCTGCGGATCTGCGTGCCTGGCGCCCACCCAGCCCGAGGGGAGCCCCCAGGATGCGGCTGAAGCCCGGCGCGCTCCTGCGCTTCTACAGCCTCTGCGGGATCCTCGTACAAGGTACCGCCTCCTCCCCACCCCTGCCCCGCGCGCGGGGAGGGAGGGGGGGACCCGGGGGGGCACCGCCGCGGCCCGGGGCATCCCCGGCCCCGCTGCCCACCCCCGCCCCTCCCCCGCCGCTCGGCCTCCCCGCCGCCCCGCTCCTGACCCGCTCCCTCCCTCGCCCCTCTACCGGCTCCCCCCCTCCGCCGCCCTCTCCTCCCCGGGCGCCCCCAGCCTCCCGCTCGGGTAGCGCTATCCAGCGCTAAAGCGCCGCACGGCTGTTAACCCTTCCTGCCCTTCCCCCGTCAGCCTCTTCCCGCTCTCCTTCGCCCTCCGCGTTCCCCCCCGCTCCCTCCCCGCCGCCGCCAGTCGCTCGCCAGCCCCTGCAGCCACCCCTTCAACTCCCCGTCACCTCCCCGCTCGCCGGCCGCAAACGTGCCCCCGAAAGTGCGAGTGCAGCCGCAGCAGCAGCGTGTGCGCTGCAACAACCTCCCGGGAAACGTGCGGGCTCCAGCCGTGCCTCCCCGGCGGGGAGACGGCGGGGGGTGTCCGTGCCTCGCTCGCGCCGCCGCCGGGAATGCGTGTCTGTGTGCGAGGTGTTAAAACGTATACGTAGGGTGATCGGGTGAGCCGGGGGTTCGGGAGCGGATCCCTTCACCATCCTGCTCCAGGCGGCTCATCCTGCAGCTAGTTTCCACGCTGGATGTATTCCGCGCTCCCTCCTCCCCGCCGCCGCCTTCTCGCCCGCCGCACCCCCGCCGCCGCTCCCCCCAGTTAACGTTATCCGTCCAAGTCAAATGTAGCGGCCGCCGCGGAGGGAAACCCGCGGCACGCTGCTGTCGCGCCGGTGACCGCCGCGTCTGCCTGCGGGAGATCTTCCCCCAGACCTCTCCCGCGCTGGGGGGAGGCGAGCCGGCAGCCCAGCCCGCGGCACTGCGCTGCCGCCGAGAGTTTGCCCCCTCAGCGGCGGCGGGATGGCGGCACAGCCCCCCCTGCCCCCGCCGCCCTGCGGGGCCCGCGCGGGGCGGGGCGGGGCGGCGGGAGGTAACGGTCGGGCGCGAGGGTCGGGGAGGGCGGCAGCGGCGGCCCCGGCCCGGCGGCCCGGCCGGCCCCGGCGGGTGTAACCGGGGTCAGGGAGCCCCCGCGCAGCAACTCGCCGGCGGGCGCCCAGTCCTCAGGGCGGCTGCGGGGGGACGGCGGGGCGTCTCTCTCCCCTTCCCTCGCTCGGCGTGCGGGCTATTTCAGTGCGGGAGGGAGAAGCGAAGAGACGATTAAACTAAGTGACCTTGTAAGATTTTTTTTTTTTTTTGGTCTCTTTCTTCCTCTCGCCCCCGTCGTGCCATTTCGCGTCAAGTTTAATATATTTCGCGTTTCCCTCGGCTGCGTCATGTGTCGGGCGATCTCCGGAGGGAGCCCGGCTGGCAGCCCGTAGCGGGAGCAGAGGCAGCCGCCCGGCTGCCCGAAACACACGAGCCTCACCCCCTCCCCCCGGTCGGCCAGAAACCTCCCGGTGCCCCCGCTCCACCTCCCGAGGAAGTTACCGGTCGCGGGGGCGAGAATGGAAGGAAGGGGGAGTGCGCTTGGCAACTGCAAAGGACAGTTTCATCGGGCAGGTTATTTGTATTCTTTACCAATGTTTATGAGTTGCCCTGTACGTCACTGCACAAGGAGCTGCTGTGTTGGTGCTATACAAGATTATTTATTGGGGCATGTGTGGCGGGCTGCACCTGGGGGTTGGCTCCTCTCTGCCTTTTACATTTCCCTGTGAATTGTCAATTCATTGCCCTGCAAAGCGGGGGGGGGGGGGGGGGGGCGTCTGGACTGACTTTCTGTCACCAATAAAATCGGGGCTGCTGCTGGAGGAGGAGGATTTGATCTTTCCTAAGATGCAATCAGCTGCATTCAGCGCATCGCAGTTTTGAGAGTCAACCAGTGATTAAAAACAGTGATGTCTTTCACAGCAGTTTAGGGAGTGTGCCAGGCAAAATGTAACTCGGTGAACTGCATCAGGTAAAAAACATGTTGCAAGAAAAGGGGTGTAACGCAAATCTGACTGTGACTGTGTGAAAATGACCGGATTGGGCCTGTCCTTGCAGATGGGGAAAAGCGATGCTTAACGTGTTACCCAGCTTGCCCTCTGTGTGTATAAAACATCTCCCTCTTTTCAGTTTCTCACACAATTATTCTTTCAGCTCCTGATTAAAACTGCAATCAAAAATACTTAGCCATTCTGGATACCGCACTTGCAGAGTGCTGTTTCAGGAGGCACTTTTGCTGGGCACTGTTAAAAAAAAGGGGGGGGATATATAAAGAACCTGTAACCCTCAGACAGGAGTGAGAGGAAATAATTTCTGCTATCCTTTTCTCCTAAGGTAAAGGATAATGGAGAAGCTGATGAGTAAATATTTTCTAGGAGAAGACTGTCCTGAATAGTGACTGTATCTAACAGAATACCAAATTGTTTTTGTCCACCTTATAGTGCTACTTCATAAATGTTGTTTTCTCAATTTCTGCCATTTATTTTGGCGCAACTAGCAGGCACAGTTCCCATATTAGACACATTTCTTGTTGGCAGCTTTATTCCTGCATTTAAAAGTAGTTTTTCCTGTTGGCTCGCTTTGCTTCCCCAAACTGTGTTATGAAGTGGCTCAATGGATTTGTTAGATTCCTCTGATTTTCTGTTCGTGGGCCATGGGATACACAGGTTTTTCATCAGCTCTGTACGTGAATAAGATCTTTGTTCTGAGGATTCGAAGCACTTCTGGATTCTAACTAAGGATGGTTCCTGTTAGTGAAACTGAAGCTAATTAAGTTTAAAGACAAGGTGACAAACAGTCCAGCTGACATGTGTCCTGCATGGAAGTGTGCCTTTCTGGCATGATCTGTGGAGAGACTTGCTTGAGGAATCAGCCCTGAGTATTGATGAAGCATCAGCTGAGGGAAGAGGACATAGAATAATGCTTCTCAGCTTGTGCGCAGAATAGCATTAACAGCAAGCAGTCCCTTCGGAGAGGAGGCAAACAAGAAGTAAAAGAGCCCAGTGTCAACTGCTTGCTGTGAAAGGGGAGCGATGGAGGTGGAAGAGGGAGTAATAACATGTTGAGCTGAGAAGCGGTTTGTCAGCTGAGTTCGGGTATGGTATTAGTCTGCTCTGCCCTCTCCAGCGTTTGCTGTGAAAATAGTAGGATCTCTGGTGGCTGCTGTTCTTAGCTTGTGCACTGTAATGATTCTGGAGTACTTAAACCATGTCCCAAGTGGTTAAACTGTTACGTATGTTTACAGTCACCCTTATGTTTTTGTTTCACTCTGTTTTTTCCGCTTCATGAATTTAGCCTTCCTTAGACAAAATTTAACACTTGGAGGACAGCATATATTTAGAATAACTCAAGTACATCATCTGAGCTGTTTTTATGCAACCTGAAAAGTAAGTTCTTTTATAAAGAGTTATCACATGAGAAACTGTAATATTAAAAATAGTTTTGTTGGATTCATGGTATACAGATATGGGTTACGATTATCCTGGAATTGTAGCTGCTGTAGCCCCCTGCTGTGTGATAATGCAAATGGCATCTAATGCCTTAATGTGCTCTGCTTCTGAAAAGACACTGGATACTGCTGTATGTGGTAGCAAATGATCTACTTTCAGTTCTCTGCCAACACCAGGCAAATCTTCTCAATATGGTTTCTTCAAATGCTTGCAACCTGTCTGCTAATGAAAATAACGTAGGGACGCTTTAATTTGCCTGAAACTGTGATCAATGATGCAACAAATCAGTGAAGGCAGATAATTGCTTACGGGTAAGACTTTTTTTTTTTTCCCATAAGCCCCGATCTCTTACAAGCAGAATTAAAAAAAAATAAAGAGCCAATATGCAAATGGCTACTTCTCAGATCATCTAAGCTGATTTAAGACAAAGTTGTCATACATGACTCAATATCTTGTGTATCTAGATTCTGTTTTGAATTTTCAGTAGGATTTTTGTTAGCGAAATCTTGGCAACCCAATGCTGTATGCATAGGGATTGTCTTGACAGCTAAACGTTGTTACGCTAATACGGTGTACAGCAAGTCAAAAGCACGTTTTTGTAATTCTGTAAGTTCTGTGATGGTATAGACAATTACAGAATAGAAGACAATAGTTTTGATACGATCTTTATTTGGAATATTTCACAACAAGTTAAAACATAACATGTATCACTCTACTTGACAGTGACTGTCTTTATATAACTTGCGTCAATCTAACCAAGGCTTGGTAGGCTTATTAGCTGCTTAGTTCTCAGGTTAGTTCATATTTTATGAATTCTTTTGCTTGATTTCTTTTGTATTTTTTGTATTTTTATTGGTAGTCATCATATAGCAGTTCATGTTCAGTTTTAGAACATGAAGTAACTAAACAATCCAAATTCCCATTGATGACCTCACACAACTTCCCTGAGGAATACATGAATAGGAATCACTCACTCTCATAATATTTATTGCTCTTACACTCAAAATATTTATCAAGTTTCTATCATAAATTCAACAGTAAACAGTTTTGAAGTTTCTCACTGAAGAAGTAACTCCATGGAAATGTTGATCAAAAGAAGCAGCTCCATTGAAACAAATAGATTTTTCTTGTCTACTTTCTTGTTCTCTTTTTATTTTTTTTTTATTTCCAAAATGTAAAACAGTGAATCTCCCTCTGCTTTTAAATTTACTTAATTGTTGGTTGCAATTCCATTATAATGTACTATAAATGTTTTTAATCCATAGGGTTTTTATTATGGAAGCCTTAGTTATCATAATTAGCTTTCCCATCACTCTGGCCTGATCCTACTATTGACAAAATGTGTTGAATGTGATTACCCTTACTCTTTCCACCAAAGAATTAATCTTTTAATATTGCTATGAAAAGTCAAGATTGGATTTAGAGGGTGTTTTTTTTTTTACTTATGCATCACAAATGGTGACTAAGTAACTGATAACAACTGTATGTATGGTAAAGACATGGACGCTGACATCAGGTAGTTGCCAAGAGAATAGCAGTATAACCAGAGTGTGGTTGACTGTGTTAAAACGATGATTCCCTCTTCATCTAATATTTAAAAGGTAGAAATAGAAGATGCTGTGATTGTCCTCTTAATGCCTTCTCCAAGAGAAAGAAGGAATACTTCAATTTTGTTTTAAAACATGAATCTAATGACAGGCTAATTCTGTTAGACACTCTCAAAACAATGGAGGGTCTTCTCTAGAGAGAATGCCACTGGCATGCTTTTTAAAATACACATTCCAAAACAAGTGTAGAATGGTAAAACTATTAGGCATAGTTTAGTAGCTGTCTCCTCTGGGATTGCATCAATATTAAGTCTGATCTTAATGAGCATATCCCTTCTTCCCAAGGAGTTTTTGAGGTGTGTTTGAAAGGAAGAAAGGCAAATATCAAATTCCAGTGGCAAGGAGTAACTTGTAAAATCATGATTTCTCTCAGGAATCTGCCCCTGAACAACTTCTCTTTCTACATAGTGAAAACAATTTTAAAATAATTGAGTATTTTGAAAAATGTGGGTATATTTGCAAGGGTTCTTAAATGTCGTGCGTTTTGTTTGTAGTTTTGGGGGTTTTTTGTTTGTTTTGTTTTGTTTTTTTCTATGAATCTATTTTGGGATCTTTTCCCTTCATTTTATAAATGAAAATTAAAGACAAATTCCAAATGCTTACAATTTCTCTTATGTTAATGCACAATAAGCTCAGGATGGGTGCTTTAAATGTCAATACATAGGATACTATCATAATAGCATTTTAAGGGGGGAGAGAAAGAAACAGAGAACATTTATTTTGATGACAAAACAGAGTGCTAACACTGGAGGCTGTGTATTGCATCTTCCAGTGTCCTCTTTTAATACTAATGTTTTGCGTGTAGGGCTTTCTAACATGGAGAACTTGGAACAGGCAAAAAGGATTAAGTGAAGAATGTGGGTAGTTATTTTTGTTGTAGATGGACTGGAAGACTCCCTGTTTCTTCCTTTAACAATGTCTGCCTACCTATCGTCCTATCTCCTTTCCGTAACATCTGTAAATGTGAAAAATAAAATCTTGCTTCCTTTGCCATCCTTTTATTTGCAAAACAGAGATCTATGTAAGCCTTATTCAGGAGTGTTTTTGCTGTCTGAAAAGTTTGGGATTTTTGAGGGAAAGACTATTTCTTCCTAAGCACGAGTTGAGTTGTATTTACTGCTTTCTAGTTTAATCAAATGGCTCTTGGAGACTGTGAATGCTTTTATAGCTTTCACATTTTAAGTAGCAGCAAATCACTGTTAATATAGTTTTACTTTACTATGAATTCGTAAATTTAACTTTTTTCTATTTTATAATACTCAATTTAGGATTCTCCTTCTTTCTTACATAGCTGTTAAAGAATATTAACTGTCCATAGGCAGCTGCTCTTCAGTTTTAGAAAAATAATCGGTGTATAGTCTGTGTTTCTCAATTTGAATCCCCAGAGCTCTTTCAGAGCTGAAGGTTTCTCTGTGTGTGTGTGTATATGCATATATATAGTTTTGTTCACATAGAGATATATTACTGAACTCCTCTCCAGCTTATTCTTTGTTCTGCGAATGGAGTTGGCAAGGTTTAGGTTATTTGTAAAACAGTGCATGTTGTCATATATGCAGTATAGTAGTTGTCTGCATAGCTTTGATATTCCCTCTATCGTCATCTTTCTTTAAACAGTTTGTTGACTACCTGTCTTTTTCTTTGTTGGATGGGAAGGATAGTGCGAGAGAGACTGTCCTCTTACGTTAGAGATGAAAATACTCTGGTTATATTTTAAACTTCTTATATACCACAGTATTAATCAAACAACAATTCTAATAATGGTAATTCAATTGCCAAATCTTAGCTGAGGTAACCTGAGTATGCTATTACATGCAAAAATAATTTGTGACCACATATGAAAATACAGTTATGCCTTTCTGGATATCATCAATGTATAATGCATTGCATTATTGCCACTTCTTCTGGCAGAAGCTGAATAGCCCAGCACAGCTGTACTGACCCATCTCAGTCTTAAACTCTGGCTTTTCAAAGTTCAACACTGGAAACTCTACGACTGCGACTCACTGACAGCTCTGAAGAGAATAAGGCCAAATTGCTTCACAGCAGCAGTTGTAGTAGGTACTTTGGTATTTTCCACTTGTTCCGATATTTATCCCAAACTGACCTACATCTGCTGGATTAACAGTGTAACTTGACCTGCTTTTATTCGTGCTATGCTATAAGGCAGGAAGGCTGTTCTGGTTAGTCCCTAACGAGGGGAAAAGCCGTACTAGTTGAAGCAGAAGCAATCAATTTTTACAATTATGTAGGGTTTAAGGTCATTGAATTTGCTACTGAAAAAATATGTTACTTTGCGATACAAATTTGTTATGTACTGAATTTTTTTTCTGTAACAAAACATCAAGCAAAAGCTATGAGATGGTGCAGACAAAATCAAGCTGGAGTTTAATATTAAAAATTTCTTTTAATTAAAAGATTGTACAAAATATGTTCCAGTGTCAAGCTCATTTTATATTTATCCCTTTCAAAGGTTTTTTTTTTCTTCTTCCCTAAGTGTTAACATGGGGTTTTTTTATATGTGAAGTCTAAAGCTTGACATGCTAGTTGGTGCGTCATTGTGATACATTGATGGATGTAAATTGAAGAACAGTGAAGAAGTCTGCATTGGTTTGCACAGTTTATACAGGAAAAGTAAAACTTAGTTTGATATCTGAAAACACTTGTTCATACCCCAGGTCATCAATTAAAAGAAATTTTTTATATATTCAAATATACAAAAATGTAGAACTGCAGCTGTTTGCAAATTGGAAAATAAATGCAATGACTAGAGATATTACTCACTAAACTGATTACTAATTAAGAATTAACAGAGTATCTCAAATCTGTGACAGGTCATAAAATGGTATAATATACAGGAATATACTGTAGTATTTCCTTCACATGAATTCTTTTGTTAACATCTGAAATAATAGTAGTGAAAATGAGAGAACTTCTTTCCTGTGTGTTTGGAAGAAACCTTAAACTAACATTGCAATTTTTCATGAATCGAGTGGCATGTGAAATATCTTGTTCATTAGAGTAAGCATGGCATTGCAGTTTCCTCTTAACTTTATCATTTTTCAACTTTTCCATTGCACTTGCAGATTTCTAATAATATTATTGATGTCTCCAGGCTTGTATAGTGTGGCCTTGTAATACTATGAAAAATAGGTGAGATTTGGACTAATATGGAGGAAGCTATAGGTACCATCTTGTTTAATGATCATTTTGGTTAATGAAAAATGATACCTGGCAGCCTAAAGATTCCCTTTCAATTTTAAATTAAAACCAATTGTAGCAAAGTTAGCAACACCTAACATGGAGGAGCTTTTCAGAACTTAAATATCAAGTCTGACAATTACTAGGACATTACATATTAAAAGAGAGTGTGCCCCATCTTTTGCTATAAAACCAAATTAGCAGTGAATTAGCTTTATAGGCTGTGCTTTCTCTAAAGGCTGGAGTCCCGAACCTAACATGTTACAGTCTTAGGATACATCTTGATGGCTGCTTATATAAACATAATCAAGATGATATGTATTTGAACACAAGTAGTGTATAAGTAAGTTAAGTGTGGGCTAGCACCTTGACTATTTGCCCCGCTTCTTCAGAACGTTCTCCTTACCTTATTTGGAATTTTTTTGTCAAGTATTTGGCATGTCTCTCCTCACTAAATGTAAAGTTTGTGGGTTACAAACTGCTGGTTAATGCTTTTTTGGTACGTAAATTGCAAAATGTATGCTGTTCTTAGAGTGAATAAGTCTCATTCACTCCTTAAAGAATGGTCCAGAGCTCACATAATTTCAGTATTTGCCCCACAAAATAAGTCTGGGTTTTAGAATTGTATCAGACTAAAATGAAAATGTTTTCTGCTTCCGAAGTCGTCTTTGTTTTGCAAATTCTAAATCATTATTGCTTTGTGTTCTGAATGGTGAATTTTGGAGGTGGTGGGGAAGGCATGTAATCAATAGAAATATATGGGTCATTTGTTTTTTATTTATGGTAGATGAAAACCTCAGTGGCTTATAGACTTATTTATGGGATGTTCACATATGTTTAACAGACAAGATTAACATAATTTCAAAATAGCTTGGAATATAAGATTGTTCTAAGTGAATAGACTTCTATATATTTTGTGTAAACCATACTTGGGGGGGGGGTGTCATTTAAAAATAACATGACTGCAGAATTTCCCAAACTATCTTTGGATTTTGAGAAGAAGAATTCTATCCGATTTTGTACAGATTTGCTTTTGTCTGTTAGAAAAGCAAGTGATACTTCTGTTCTCCAAACCCACAGTGTTTTTCCTAATCTGATGCAAAATGGAGTTACAGGAAATCTGGATAAAGAAGGCCGTTGAACATGTTCTGTAAGGGGTATTCATCATTTACTGTGATATCTGTATTGCAGGATTTGGAAGTGCAGATGCATTTAATGTTCATTAGATTATGCCTATTGCAAACTGAAATACACTGTAAATCCCAACAGGAAAACAGAAGCCAGTAGTCTATATCTTTTAAAGTGAACAAATGAAAATTTGCTGTTTAATGAATTGTTAATATCATAGGCTTTTTTTCTTTTAATTGGTCATTAAAAACTCTTGTCATTTGAACTTCTAGAAAGGAAGTATCTTCAGAAAGAAATTTCAAAATAGGTGACTAGGTGGTCACAGATAAATGTGGAGTAATCTCCCTGCAGGCCTTGTCTGCCTAGGATACCTGTCAAGAAAACCAAAATTTGTTTCTTCTGTTTGCTGCTGCAAGACTTGAAGTGGGGAAACAGCAATAGCCCTACTCTGTATGCATGAAGGGATTTCATTTCTTAAGATTGTGAGGATAAAGGCCTCAAATTTGGATCCTATATAATCTGTTTACATTAATGTGTCGACTATGCAACAAGTGAGCGATGCCATGCCATGCTAACACCTAAGTGGCCTTCATGGATGATATGTAGGTAGGTAGATGGATGGGGGACAGGGAATGGTGCAACTTATTTCCTCTACGAATAAAACATCCCCTCCAGAGTTACCACAAAAGCCTTTGCTGTGAAAGACCAAGACATATATGAAGATTAGGCTGGAACAAAACACTATGTGACTTCAGGGTTGCAGGATACAGCATACCTTTTCATCTTTCTCCTGCTATGACTTTCCACCTCTTCCTTTCCCCAGGAAATCAAATGCAACAAGTGAAGGTTTTAGGGCAAGTGTATTCTGTGAAATCTATGAGAGGACATCCTCCTCTCTACCTTGGAGAAAATACCTGGGAGGGATGTGATAGAAGGCTTAGATTTTGGGTTTTTTAATTATTATTATTTTCTTTTCTTCCCCCTACTTCTCTCTACCTTCCTCAAATGTGCACTAACAGAAGTGAGGAAGGGAGCCAGTGGCAGTCAGTCCCTGGCACTGGGGCCCCTGACTCCTGCCAGGGGCACCAGTTACAGAAGCTTATTGGTGAGGTAGTCATAAGGCTCTAGTCTCTTTTGTCCGTTAAGAGCCTGATTTTTTTTGCATCGGTACAGCATGGAAGACTTCTTACAGGCATTGGTAGGAAGGGTCAAGTTTGAGAGCTGAAAATACTTCAAAAGCTACCGTATGAAAAACAGGAATTTAGATGAACTTCAGCATATTGATGCACATGTGCTACATGAGATCATCTCAATGTAGCTTAATTTCATTTTCCTTGTTCTAAGTTATATAAATCAATTATTTGATTTGAACATTGCGTTCAAATGCAGCTAAAACACTTTGTAGGTACAGTTAACTCCCATTTTCTCCCTGTTACAAGACATGCCATCGCAATGTAAAATGCAGTACTATCCAGAATAGTCACAGCATCAATGTCACTTGTGCTTTATTTCAGTTAAGAGAGTTACAGAAAATATCTAGTGCAATGTGTATTGGTATAAGAAATCAGAGTTGACCGATGAATATCAATGTCAAAATAGAAGATGTCTTCAGAAATAAAGTTCTGCTGCTATTATGTCCTGTTGATGCGAGTGAGATCTTAGAAAATCCAGCATGTCTAGAAAAATAGACTAACTATTCTGCATGTGTAGCTATGTGCTTATCAAATTGAAACACAGGCAGCTATACTAGTAAAACTTTGTTAGCGTATCTGCACAGTAGGAGTGGGTAGCTTCTTAGGTGCTGCTATTGTGTTATGGTAAACTTCTGGATTGTTCAAATACACATCTCATTCTCTAGCAGGGAAATTCTTGACATGAAAACTTTCAGTCCAACTAACAACTAAAATTTTTACCCCATTTCTGAAAGGTTTCTACTATTTGCAGAGTAGAAAAGTAAATATGAAACAACTTACATGAGCTATAATTAGTTTTTTAAACACGTTACTGAGGCTCTTGTGATGTCTGTATCATGAATATATTTTTTGCATCTGTAGCACATATACATACTATGAAGTGTCAGACTACTGTACGGGGGAATCAATACAAATACACTGTTTTGGTTAAATTAGAGAAATGGTCCCACAAGGAATATTAGGGATGGATTAGCAATCCATTGGGTGTTTATGGTGCTTCAGAACAATATTTGTATTACTACAAGTCTCTAGCATTCTTGCATATGCGTTTTTTTTTTTTCACAGAATACACTTGCAAAGTATCTACGTCAGATGCTTTAATAACTCCTCACAAACTTGTTAGTATTGTTTCCTATGGAAATGTGATAGCTTTCATTGCAGAATACACGCGCATATGTGTCTATAGGTTACAAAAATAAATCAGTAGATGATAATATTTGAAAACTTTTAAATAGAGAACTAGGTGGTGCTGTTCTTTCATCTTTGTAGCTTAGCTGAATTCTTAAGTATGGACTGAGAACACCAGGCTACTACTTTTCAAGAATGAATTTAGCTCTCTTAAATGTTTAAAGAAGCTATTGTTTCTGATTTCATTGAGAATGCTACTTTGAGAGCTAATAACTGCACAATACAACACTTTCTGCTTTATGTAGAAGAACTTTTGCATCCAACAAATGGTTTAGTTTTATTCAGCATGGTGATATACTTCCTTTTATCCTCAGTTTGAATGACTTCAGAGTGAATTCTAATAAATTTTTTTACTCTTTACTCAGCTGTTTATTCAGGATTATTTGGTCAGATCAGTTTAGCAGGATTGGATGTGTGAACCTTTGAATCCTTTTCTGTTGTTGGTTTCTTAAAACATTTTGGGACTAATTTGCTAATAGCACAATGAGATCATCAATAATAGCTGGAAGAAGTTTGTTGTAACTGTGTAGTAACAGTATATAAACCATAGTTAATTAAGCAAGAAAACCAATTTATTAAATTTTCTTTCATTTACGAAAAATATAAAATTTTAATCACTGTCTTGTCTCAATGCCATTAATGCTGTAATAGGAAGTAGTGAAGCTAGACTATAATGAACTGCCTGGGATCTAGATAGATTTGTTATATCAGTGTTCGGTGTTGCAACAGAATAACAAATGTTTAATTAGAATCCAATTTCAGTATGTAGCACTTTGGTAGAGAATGCCTCTCATTGACCACTGCTTAAACAGGAATGTTGAAAGAAGAGATGGAAGATAAAGAAATAAGGGAAAAGTGTATTTCTGTACTGAAAAAGTGATGAGAATGTGCTCTAGCTAAGTCAGACTTAGGAATGTGTTTGCTCTAAGTAGGTAATTACTTATTAAAAAAATAAGCTGTAGCTGTTAATAGTCACAAATGGGGGAGCGTGAAAACACTTTTTCTTGCAGTTTCTGTCCCCTATTCATTCTAAAGCGCTGCAATATAGAGAGGAATCTGAAGCAGAAAGTTTGGTTTGTACTTTTCAATTGTTCATGAGTAAGCATAAAATGCTTTTACTTGACTCGGATTAGAGATTTTGTAAAATACTCAAATACTGCTCATAATATTGCAAATTAATATCTACCAGGGTTAAAAGCAGTAATTCCTTTTATGTTGATTTTTGTAAAATTTCAGTATTGTTGTGCCAGTGTTTGAAAAGTACCAAAAGGTGTTTTGATTTATTTTTGGAAACTGGAAAGAAACCCAAAACAACTCTAATTCACAAAGAAATAATTTTTAAAATCCCGTTCCATTCCTGACAATCAAGTATTCTTGGCAGTGAAGCAGAAGCCACATTTGAGTAGTATACTATATGTGTTAATAGACTTTGTACAAAGTTTTTTGCTGTGTACTGTTAAAAACTACTAATAAAAACTCACTGCCATAGTTAATTCAGTGCTTAGCATTTGCTTGTTCCAGAATTGTATATCAGAGATAGTGGTTCAATTTGCATGGGTTAGCAGACCATTTACTTTTAAAAGGGGTGTGTTAATAGATTGTGTTACTAACTGTAGTTGGGTACAACTGTGCAGAAGACTTCTGAATGCATATTATAAATTGAAAATTATTAAACTAGCTGCCCTAAGAAGTTTCTGCTTTCTCCCACAACCTGCAGTTTGGCTTGTGGATTAGCACATATTCATGAATATTTGGAGTACTGCATTTTTGCAGTATTTTCTTCTTTTTCAGGAAAGTGCTGGACCCCTGAGTCAAGTCGTCCTATATGCAGGCGTCATCCTAAAGAAGCATGTGGCTGCAAAGCGAGAGATAATTTATTTCAAGTAGTTACTTCTTTTCAATTCTTATTCAAAACAAAAATCGACAGTTTGTGTACTGTATTCTAGATGGGTCTGGGCTGTCAATAAATAAATGAAGGACCACTTCTGAGTCTGTACCAGCCCACTCCTTTCTAAACAGCTAAGTATGAACACATGAAGGAGTGAGGTGTTAGAGTCAGAGCTACTGGTGTTTTACTGAGAGATTTTTCGAAGGTACAGATGCTATTTAAGAATCTAATTTAAGCCGGTTGCACTGAAAATGTCTTCTGATTTTCTAAAACGTTCAAAATAATTTTTACAAAACGAATGTTAGTTGATCCTCAGATGTGAGGAAGAGAGAGGGTTATTATTATTTCAAAACAGAGCAAATAAGAAATAAAGCTGAATTTTTATCATCTGTTTTCTGTAGATTCTGGGAAACACAATGAATCCACAAGCATCAGTAAAGCTCAGATTTGCTTTCTGAGTACATTAAAATGCTAGGTTATTTTTTGTTTCCCCCCCCACACCCCTGGAGTATTACCAGTATGGGGAGAGATCTGAAATAGGTACTGAGTTTTAGGTAACTTTTCTATTTGAAGTTATTGAGGTTAGCACTGTAGGTTTTTTCCTCTTAGCTTACATTGCAATGAATAATTTATACATGAAGTGCAAGATAACACCATATATAAGGTTACTTTTCTAATCCAAGAAGATACCACAATGTAAAGAAACCATAAAATATTTTGCATTTTTATTTGTGAGGAAATGGTATTTTTTCTTCAACATTCTTTGATTTCCAAGGTCTCTTACGTGTTGTGTTCCATTTTCAGCTTTTATTCCCTTTTAATCTGCTCTTTCATCTCTTCTTCCTGCATTGTCTAGGTTTTTAGGGTGTTTTGTTCTTCTTATGTCAGACTTTATTAAATCTTCAGATTTAATACATTGAAAATATAAAGCTGAAGAAGAGGAATTCTGAATAAACATGAAGTTATAATCTGTCTCAGGCCAAAACATGAGGAACCCACTCTCATCTGAAACTTCAACCCAGGGTTTTCTTATCTCAGACATAAGACAAAATAAAGCTTTGTGGGATTTTTTTTTTTTCTTTTGGCTTGTTTGGATTTGGGTAAGAATAACACTAAACATTAAAGTCTAATTTAGTAAAAAAGACAACCAAGAACAACTTAACTTCCATTGTACCTATGGAAGGGATACAGGTTATGAGAAGAGTACGATAGAGAATTAACTTATTTTTTCTAAGAATATCTCTGCTTTTGCTGTGGCTGCACCACTTTTAAGTTCTTAGATACTTTCTTTTGATATCTGCAAAGACTTCCACTTCATAGTTTTTCAGTTGCCACAGTTATAGTAACTGTTTACTCTCAAATACTGTTAAAGCAAAACTCATTAGTATAACTTCAGTATAGAGTATGACTTCAGTTTGATTCTTCAGTACAACTTTAGACAACTTGTACTTCAGAGTTCAAATTAAAACTAAACAGGTATGTATAGAGAATTTAAACTTGCTTTTAAACTCAAAGGCAAAAAAACCTGAAATCTTTCTCCCAAATATGTAATTTAAAGGAAATACATCATGTGTAGAGTAAACTGAGTACTTTCCCCTTCTTTTCCCTGATAATGGGATCTCAGAACCTTTGGGTTTAACTTTTTTAACTGTGGTTCATCAATTCTAATTAAATTGAGCTCTAAGGCTATACAGGCTTATGATAATGATACAAATGTGGTTTTTTTGAGAGTTGTTTCATAGTGTTTGTCATGATAAATTCCTCTTGAAAACCTTTATCTGTGCATAACGTTGCAAACATAGGGCAATTAAATGGAAATCATAAGATGGACACAGAATTGTGTTTGTGTACTTCTGTGTATATCAAAACTGAAAATAAATGATGAAGAAGATAGGGCAATTATTGCATGTTATTTGATGAACCTAATTTGGTTATTTAGTTGACTGTATGTAAATATTCCCAATATCCAGGAAATAAGTTGTTTGGGTTTTTTTGCCAGCCACCCCCCACCCTCCCCCCACCCTGAAGAATTTTAAGCTTGTATAAAACTTTGCTGGCAACACTTAAACAAAATTCTAAAGTGCAGCTCTTCTGCCATGAAACCAGTTATCTAAACTGAATCAAAGGTGATTGTCTCTTTTAATCTGTGGGGGACTGTATTATTTGCAATTCTGTTTATTTTCATTGTGAAACACAAACTTTGGTATCAATGCTCAGATAAAATCAAGATTTTTTTTTACTGCAACGGAATTACTTGTGTGTTGTCTGTAGTTTTTGCAATTGCAGTTTGAATTGTAGGTATAGTCCATGTGTGTGCTGTATACCTGTTTCTGAAAATTCAAAGATGCAGTCACAGTATGTGAAGTCATTCAGTCACACAAGAGTGGTGGCATTTTTTCAACTTGCCAAGTGCATAAACTGTATATGTTAAGTACTGGCTGTATAGAAATGTCATACATATAACAGGACCATTTTATTGATGCTTGTTTGTCAGCACCTGCATCCCAGAATGGATATGTTAAATAAGTACTACTATTTTGCAGTTTGCACTTGTGGATGCTTTTAAATTTTCTGATGACCCCAGCAAATCAAAACCTCTTCCCCCACCCCCTCACAAAAGTCTGTTGAGATTGTGCAAGTACTAAAATATGTTCGGTATAGTGATATAATATATAAAGCTTTTAGCCACCTAAAATGTTGACTAAATGGTGACTATTGGTCCTTTAAATGTTTTGTCTTATTGCTGGGTCTGCTGGCAAACATCTTTTAACATTTTCATTTTTGGGATTTTCTCATTGCAACATACCGTGAGACAAAGTATGAAGTAAAGCAAAGTTCTTTCTTCTGCACTAACTCTTGTGTTGAGCCTGTCTTAGTCTACATTAAGTATATCTTCTGAGTAGTTAAAATTCATCAGCTTATAGCATATCAAGGTTATAAGGCTGAAAGTAGAGATCTCCAAAGAAGTCCGGGAACTAGAAACATCGTGAGGTTATGGCTGAGCTAATTAGCCTTGTGTAGTTCATCTTCAATACACTTTTTTTCTTACTCTTGTGGTTGCAAATGCAACCATTTAACTTGTTAGTATATGTCCCTTTCTTCTCATTGAAATTCTTTTAGTATCAAAACATGCTATCACTGTACTAAACCAGATGTAGACGTTAGTCTTGGCTTCTATTTATAATATTTGTCATAATATAAAGTGATGTAGCAGAATGCTAAAAATGCATGTTGAAATTTAGAGTTTTGAGTGAGATGTAGGCCAGCTTACAAAAGTGCAGTACCTGTTGTGGTCAGTAGAAATTCATGTGCAGAAGTTTGAAAAGAGTCGGGTTGTTTTTCTGTTATCTAAGTAAAGTGTATAGTCTGCATTTATTGAATATGCAAGTTTTAACAAGCTTTGTATTTTTCATCATTTGATTTGCACTGCATTCAAAGTTAATAAATTAGGTGTTCGTGCATGAGTTATATTCTGACAAGAAAGAGTGGGCAAAACTGAAGACAGCTTACGTGCAACAGCTGAAGTGGTCTGGAAGTGAAAAGTGAAAATATGTCCTGAAAACGTTTATTTTTGCTCTCTGTAAATAAAAGTTGCTTCAAAAATATGTACTATTTGTTTTTAAGTGTTGATGTTGATACAGCTGAACTATGGAAGACCTGTTACCAGCTAGTTGAATAGAGTCAGTTATGTTGTTCCAGGTCATCATGGGTCATCTGGTTAAATGCTGGATGTGAAAGACTGTACTATATTCCAGCCTTTGTCCTACTTTCATGAAGCAGATCTTTTCCACTGAAGAGACATAATTAATTTCTATGAAATGGGTGGATATCTGCTTGCCATTCTTTAAATGCAACCATTTTACTTCATTTCTGTTAAATACTTTATTGTTTGTAGCTGCAGGGATTCATATGTTAAAGTTATGTTAAAGTTGTGAATTTCTTATACTCCAAGATAAGCTGAACAAATGGGAACAAAAGTGTCTAATATAAATACTTTCAGTACTTTTAAGCTTTTCACTTGTTTTGCAAGCATTTGCGATTATTAACACTAAAAAAGGTAGTTTGAAATGGTAACAAACATAACTGTTAATACGACCTCCTCTTTTCACACAAACAACCTAAAATTTAAAACACCAGGAGGTCACTTGGAATGCCTCTAGTTTTGCACTGAATTTGGTTTAATAATTGTTTTATTTCTTTCTTTGAGATTTCTTTGTTAAGCAGTAATTCTCCTGTAAAAGATTAGGTTATGTACTAGCAAGGTTAAAAGGTAATACATCTAATAAAATATTGTAGAATTAATTTTATTATGTATTTGAAGTACATCCACTAAATTTTCAGTGGCAGATGTATCGTTTTTATTATCAGCTTCCTTAGACTCAAATGAGGAGAGCTGCCAAAGCAGATCTGAATGCACCTTGCTAATACTGAAGTTTAAAGACTAATCTTGCTAATCTACAGACCTGAGTGTGCACATATGCATGGAGTAAGCATCTGGGGAGAAGGATAAGATTTGCAAGGCTAGAAGACGCCAGTGTAGTCATGTGGAAGAGGCTTCAGATTAAATCCAAATTTGGATCCTTTCCTTTCTCCTAGACAGTACTGGTCTGGGCAGCTAGCAACAAACCGTAATTAGTTGAGCTTGACATGAGTATCCCATTTGAACACTGCTTCTCTGATTGTTGTGAGGTAAGGGCATATTTCCTCTTTAAAATTAGAGTGCCGTCTTCTAATGTTGACTTACCATGATTTGACCCTCAGAACTACTAGATCAGATTCTTCTTAAACAGGATTCAAAGAATTAGGGAAGCACTAGGTCTTTCTAAGAAATGACAAATATTTTTTCCGAACACCTGTTCAGAAATCTGCTTCATTGCTGATAGTTAGCTGGAAAAGTCTTGAAGTAAGCAAAAAAGGAGTAGGAAAACAGTCTGATACAGAATGACAAAATTCCTGGAGGCAGGACTCATGAGAGTAATGCTTCTATTCATTCTCTAACAAACTTCTGAACTTGTTTCATGTTTCCTTTTTTCAGAAGTTTGAAGTTAGGACCAAGTTTCCTCAGATGATATAATGTTATCTGTAATATCTATGTAACTATTCTCAAATTTTCCTCATTTCTGTGTGAAAAAAAGTTTTTAAGAATTTGATGTGATGAGACAAAGGATCATAAAACCAGTTTTGCTTAGTCTCTTATAAACAAAAACCCTCGCATTATTCTCCTGTCTCCCTCTTTAACCACTCTCCACCATGAACAATAAAAGTCTGTAAAGAGGATGCTTCAAGTTTGGACTGTCTTCCCCAGTGTTTTGCTAAAAATATAAACAAATGAAAGTGGGAAGTTTTCATAGCTGCAGCTTGTTTACTTGAAAAATAAGCAGCAACATATGCTGGATCAGTTACCTGAAACCCACGTGTGTGTGGAAGAGCAACTGAAATGGGAGTTGGCTTATATTCATAATGACGTCCTGGAAGCATTTGGAAGATTTTATTTTCTTATGGGAGAAAAAAATCTTTTTGTTCATATTTTCTGTTTCCATGTAAGCTGGAAATTTGGCAATGGAGTTTCATATGCAGTCTTAGTTATAAGTGTGGCTTTCATCTGAGGGCCAGCAGTGCCCTGTCACAAAACTGTTAATGGTAGAGTCGTACCCTTGTAACTTTGGTTCAACTACTCTAATTTTGAGGTTGAATATGAATTCTTTCTGCACCTTATAATGTTGCTTCAGTTGTCTTGGACAGTGCCTTGTCTCATAAGACCTTTTTTGCTTTATGGCAAAATGCCTGATGGTTTTTGCTTTTTGGAAGAATGTCTTTGTATGTGTGCGACAGTTTCTCTGAGACCACCTAGCCAAAGCACCTCCTATGATGACATTGATCTTAACCTAGCTGCAAAAATATCTCCACCTTCCTGGATAGTGTTAGGTATAAGGAGTGGTTTTGGCTTCTGTGTGGATTCTTTGAGAGGTGTTTTGTTTGTTTGTTTTTTAATCTGTTGTTCCCCTTACCAAAGTCTTTACTATGTTGCCTTTGTAGTCAGAAAATGGTAAATTTGGAGAGGTGAAATTAATGTGAAACTAAGCTGCTGGCTGTGCTTGCACAGCTTAGAACTTTGGGAACTTTAGAATATAGAAGAAGATTTATTCATTGCCACCTCTTGCACCTTCCTAACAATGCTCAACTACACAAAACATGTTGGTGTTTCTGATGGGTGCTTCTCTGTCAGCTGAGGAGAGATTTGGGAGAAATACTGAGGTAGCAGGGAGACAAACAAGAAGGTAGGACTAAACTGAATAAGCAGATCTGTCCCTCTGCTGATTTGTCACTCTGAGAGTGGCAAATAACTGAAAATTTGAGGAGGACAGTTAGCCAAAAAAAGGAGGCAGGAAAAAAAAGGAGTAGTAGGGCTGGTCAATGTTTCATAGCTTCAGTTTGGCTGAGTGGCATTTTTGTTTGTGCCAACACAATTAACATCCTAAAATTCCAAATCTTCATGAAGTTATCTAGGTGGAGGTAGGCACAACTTTATTGACTTTGGAAATAAAGTTTGAGCATGGAAAAAGCCCAAGTGAAGTACTGTAAGAGAGGAATATTGGACCCATAGCATATGCATTTGGTACTGCAAAGGTAAATATCTTTTTGGCACTTGATGTTGTTTCTTGGCCAGATCACAGACAAAGGCCTAAAACAGATGAGCATTGCCTGATGCTCAGCTTGCTCCCATTCCTTGGTAGCTGCATTCACATAATAACGTAAGATATTATGGTGAGTTAAGAAATAGGAAAATGCAAAGAGTTCTAAAATGGTGGGTGGAAAGGAGAGGGAGAGAATTGATGGATAATAATATGGCAGAATCACAGTACATGTGATTTGAGGCATGGAAGGGGGAACTGCCTGCTGTAAGGTATAGGAAAATAACATAAGCAGTTTCAGATGGAAAAGAAATGCAGAGACCCCTGCTATGTGCAGCTAGTTTGCCCTCAATACACAGTTTAGTCATAACCAAATTGGAACTTAAAAATATTTTTGAAGTTCTTAATTAGAATTAAGAGATTACATGTTTTGCCCAACCTTCTGCTCCATACACTTTCTGTAATAAAATAATAAAATATTCTTTAGGGTGAAACATTAAATATCAATGTATGGTTATCAAATTTTTTTTTTTTAATTGTGCAAGTTTATGTTATCTTACTTCCTCACTTTTTTTTCTGTATGGGACCTCCTTAATAATCATGACTTGCTTGTTTCTGTGGTTGGTTCTTACTGCGTCTGATTTCAGAATAACAACTTGAGTGACTTCCTCAATTCACTTCTTATATAGTGACAAGTATCTCATACCTCTATTCCAAATGCTGTGTGCTTGACTAGCCTCAATCCAGAGGGTGAATATCCCTCTATGAACAGAGCCTATACTAATAGTTTTCAGAATATACATCAGCACTAATCTGCTATTCTAAGCTGGCACGTAATATAGTCCCTTTTATGAACTAGGAATTCATTTATAAATAAGATTAGGAATTTTTTGTTACTAATCCTTCCTTATTTTTAATGTCCACTGCTGCTGGATTACTACATTTGTCATTTAGAGGCACTGTCACATTTGGAGCTCACACTTGTGATTTTTAATTTTTTTTTGGCTTTGCTTCCAAGTCTTAAACTGTCAGCTTAAAACAGGAAACTCTATAGCATGCAAAAGGAATAATAGCTACAATTTCTAATTTCAGACTGTTTTATTGCTCCAGTGCTTTAAGTCATGAAGTTTTTTCTAGATGTTAAATTACGCTTTCTCCCTATACTGATAGTTCTTCCTAAGTTTATCATCAGTAAATTTAATTAGCACATTCTTACCTATGTGGAAGTGTTGCTTATGAGAATGTTAAGTGAAGTTTGTCCAAAAATCAATCTGAGCCTCTCCAGAAATAAGGAGAAGCTAGTAGAGTTTATTTTCCATATGATATAAGCAATATTTGCTGTCTTGGGACAATCTGAGGGTATTTGATTCCTACCTTGTATTTGTGGTAAAAAAAGATAGTGATTTTTTTTTTAAAATGTATCCAATATGGTAATTATCACGCTTTAAATATTCTACAGCTTCTGATGCAGAATTTGAAGTTTGCTTTACTTTTTAATCAAAATTCCATTTGCATTGCATAAAAAAATTTATACAGATAGAAATATTTTCCTTCTTCAATCTTCTTTATATATTCTTTGCAAGACTTTACTTGTTGATAGTTCTTTTTATCCTCCTCGTAAGCATGAATTTACTCTTGCCTTGTTTTGTTTTTATGATTACTTTTTTTGTAAGTGTCCTTGTTTTCAACAGAATTAGGTGAAAATTGATCAGAGTAGTCTCTTGATGTAGCTATCTATTCAGTAAAGTCAGAAGTCAGAAGCTTCTCCAATAGGTTTTTGGGTTTCTTCACTTTGATTAAGATGCTGTTTCTCGACAAACTCGTGTGAAAGTGCTGAATCTAAGTATCTTCCACATTTCAGTGGGCTTGGTGCAGATGCTTTAATTCTTCATTTTGTTCTTCTGAAGTGAAAATGCTTTATTTCTGGCTTGGTTTTGTTTATCTTCTAGTTTAATCTGAAGTGCTTTCTAGTTGTTCAGTCCAAGGTTATATTCTGTACACTGATTCAGCTACTTAACAAAACAATGTGTAAGGTAATATAAAGTCTAGTTGATACTTTGTGGCAAAAAGTCACAAATCCCATCTCAATCAGATTTCTTTATTCCCAATACTGGTACTGTATGTTCTTGAATGTATATCTGGAAAGTTGAAAACTAGAAGTGAATTAACTTCTAGTAGTGTCTGCCTACAGACCAAAACTACCAATTTGTCAGTAGAGATTGGATTTAAAAAAGGAAAATCTCCTACAGGACTTCCAAAATTCTTCTGTGGGTTAAAATCACAAAAGAGAGAAAACAGATGACATTTTATTTTTACTATTCAACTGCTTCTAAACATTTATTTCTGCTGTTGACTAACATTTTAAAATATGGCTTTTGCAGACTTGCAGGAATTCTTTATGGCTTTGGAATGTAAAGCATGTAAAGTTACTTGACAGTAGTATAAATAAATTATTGCTTAATATAATGTTAATATTTTTACTAAACTAAAGCTGGTTTTCAGCTGGGAACAGTATATTGGCATTACATTCATTTAACAAGACTTCATTGATTATTAGTGCATATAGTTTTGAAATGGATTCTTGACCATCTATAGTTGTTTATCTAAACAAATGTAAGTTCTAAATTTATAAAAGCTTCTCATGACAGAAATTGCATTAATATGTGTGTGTATGTATCATTTAAAAAAATAGGCTAGGAATGTCTGATGTATTGAATTATGTTTGATCATTTTTTTTTTAGTAAGAAGGAAAATATGTCTCGGCATCTTTTTACTCATGGCAGTTTCATGTAATGTGAGTGAGGCTGAAGTTTTTTTGTCTTACACTTTTTCCCCTAAAAAGTTTACAACTGTAAAGTTTAATGTTCATTAAGAGTAACTTTTGGAAAGCAGGTAGTGGACTTAAATAACTATATGCTATAGAAGAAATGTGAGTAGATATATAGTATAAGTAAGTATATGGGCATTAAGTGTGCTAATACTCTGTGTGCCTATACATGCAAAGTTTTCTAGAATATTTTATGAGCATGTTACTGAACATTTAATCTAATAGGTGTTCAGGAATAATCTTCAGTTTCTCCTTTGCTTAGTCAAACTTCTAAAATGCTCCCTTTGCAGAGCATATTAGAGCCAATCTTTTGAAGAGTTTCATCAGAAACTACAGTGTGCTTCAGGCAAGTTAGACACCAGAATGGCTGCCTTATGAAATCTACTCATTATATGGTATTCAGACAGATTCATATTTATCTACAAGTCAATTTAAAATGATGTTCTTTCAGTAAGCACCAAGGCAATGGTTAGAGAAGATTTCTTTCCATCATAGTTACTGAAGGAAGAAAAAAACAATGGGATCAGGTAACTGATCCAGTTCCACCAGACCGTTTTCAAAGATTCACTTTAATGTTGGAGCAGACTAGAACATAATAATTAAAAAAAAGTTCAAAATTGAGGTTACTTGCTGTGTTTACCATAAAGGACATCTGTTAAAATCTTACTAAATCCAGGCACACATTTAAAAAGTTATTTAACATTTAATTTATTAGACTGGGGCTGACAAATTAAAAGATTGAATCATTGTTTATTTTAACAGTGTCAGTTGCCAGAAAGATCACTATCCTCCTACGTTGTTTCTAAACATTTTTGCTTGGGAAAATGACCAAATTTTTCATCATTTCTGACTTTGCCAGGATGCATTTGTTCTGCAACTTAAAGCTGTTAGATATGCTCTACATACTCTGAAAATTACAGATCAGTTGGATGGCAGTGTTAGTCAGCATCTTCAGCTGCTGTGTCTTCCAGTAGCCTTTTTAAGGGTGATAGGTAGAGCGTGCAGTATTGCTCAAGTTTTGCATTTGGCCATGCGCCTCTACGGAGGTTTTCGTTGTGTTGAACTTTGTGTGCCTGGCAGCTCCGAGAAACATGGAGCGGCTCCGGAGGCAGCTGGGTAGCTCCGTCGCTGAGTACCTTTGGTTCTGCACTTGCCCATACACATAGGGCAGAGGTGGGGAGGAGGTGGCACAACCACCTTTGTGGAGTAGTGAAGGTTAGCAGAGGAGCCGTAGGGCAGAGGGACTGATGAGGGAACACTATGGTGCATGCAGGAGAGGAATGCAGAAGCCGTGAGGAAGAGGATATGGCAGCGAGACTGGATCAGAGCAAGAGGGAAGAGAGGCCGCAGAAGCGTGTGGTGAGGAGACAAGGGTCTGTGGACTATGGACAAGGAGGATGAGAAAGCAATGGCCATGGGCCTCTTCAGAGATGGCGGAAGAAGCCAATCAAACTATGTGCTTAGAACTACTTACCCTATTTGGTTTATGTATTTTTATACTGTTACAATCATCAACATTAAAATGGTTCAAGCAAGAACACATACAAATAAAGTGATGTATTGTTTGTCCCTTTTAGTGATGGAGCAACATAACCAGATAACCATGATATTCTGACATGGTTATAAGATAGCAGCCTTCATGACTCTACCTTTTATTTAAGTTTGTGTAGTGCTATTGCTTATATTTGATTCTGTTGATGGTAATACTTGACCTTAATAAGTGTTCTTGACCTTAACAAGCTTTGGAACTTCTTGGACTGAGTGTATGCCTCCAGCTTCACATAAAGTAAATAAAGTGATGTATTGTTTGCCCCTTTTAGTGATGTAGCAACATAACCAGATGACCCTGGCACTGCTGAAAGTTTAATCCATGAGCTTGGGAGTTCAGGACACAGCTGGACCACTATTGACCTGTGTACGTCTTAGCACTTGGATAGTGTTCTAGGACACTAAGATTATTTTGCTCCAATTTTAAGACATCTTCAGTTGTCTCTTGTGCTGCCTAGAACAATTTTACAGCTGCCAACATTCACAGGTTTGATAACGTCATAGAATTTGTTTTACATATGCATTAACTTTTAAAATATTTCATAACTAAAAATGCTAAAACAGTTTAATGTGTCTGTATATACTTTTTCATTATTTCAAATTGTGTTGCTTTGACTGTACCACACATACTACAAAAAAATAAATGCAAACTAGAAGTATAGTTGAATTTAGACTTTTTTGGTACATTAACACACTACTTTGATAGTATGATGGTTAACTTTGGTAACTATTACAAATACCTTAACTGATCAAGGCAATATGCCAAATGTGTGTGAGTAAAAAAGAACCAAACATGTTTCAAATACAGATATTACATTATTTTGAAAGACTTTAAGATATTAAACATTATTATTATTTTTATAAATATATGCATATAAAATACACTAAAATAATTGTATAAATACATATTTATATAAGATTCTGAGACCTTATGTTGTTCTAAAGTGTGCAGTAAACCCTGATTTTGTAATAGTCATCTAGCAAAGATTAGGAAGAACTCATTGAAGTCATAGCCTTATTCTTAGGTTAAAGTCAGTCATACAGTCCACCTAGCTATTGATGAGTATTTTCCTCCTGTCTTTTGCTAAAACCATAAAACAAGAATTTTAACGTTTTGTTCTTGGTTTAATCATGATACATTGCTGATTTAGTTTGTTTGTTTTGAATATAAAATCAAAATGCATTTTTCTTGCTTTTTCCCTGATTGTCCACCATGGTAAAAGGAAGGGAAACAAGCTCTGACTTTCCCACTCCTATCTTGTTGAATCTTGTGAGGTCTCCATGTTTATTCAATATTTATCCACCCATAAGCATTTAAAAGACTCCTGTTACAGCAAGCTTTCAGGGTGATAATCTAAAAGACATATTTCAGTAACAAACATCAGCAATTCTCATCTCACTTTCAAATTCGGTAATCCAGAATAGTTTAACAAATTTAGTCAGTAAAATAAAAACCCTGATCTTCACTCCAATGTCATTATGACTTTCTTAAAAGGCAGATGCTCCATTTGGCATACTGGCATGTTGGCTTTTCTGTCACTGGACTGGTATTCTGACATGGTTATAAGATAGCAGCCTTCATGACTCTACCTTTTATTTAAGTTTGTGTAGAGCTATTGCTTATGATATTTGATTCTGTTGATGATAATACTTGACCTTAATAAGTGTTCTTGACCTTAACAAGCTTTGGAACTTCTTGGACTGAGTGTAGGCCTCCAGCTTCACAGAAAAAACCTTGAATATAAATAGCATATTTATCCTTTTAAGCATTTCCGCACTTTCTAAAAATATTTCACTTCAATTCTGTTTCATCAACCCTTACTAAATCTTTGTAAGTGTTGGGGGTTAGGGGAGGTTTACGTACTTTTTTTTTTTAATTGGCTCCATGCTGGCTATGATATGTAAGATTTACGTTAGCTTGTGTTAACTGTGTATATTGAGCTGTAATGTACATTAGTTTAGCTTGGCTGCCTAGGCTTTCTCTGTACTCGGTGGGGAAAGATTTGAAGTTTCTTACACACTTGAAATCTAGTTTCTTACGCATTAGATTTCAAGTGCGTAAGAAAAAAGCTGTTCATTTACTTGTTTTTACATAAGAGGTATCTGTGCAATCAAGAAGCCACGTCATTATTTCTCCTCACCTTGGCCACAAGTTCATTAAGCTCGGTACTTACATAACCTCATGTCCACAAGGATAAATTTGCATATTTCAAAAGTATTTTTGAAAAGGTTATTCTCCACAACCTGCCTAGAGATGAGTTTTCATTTTCTGACTAAGGGAGAAGAAGGAATAAATGAAGAGAGAGAAAATGTAGTCAGGCTCAAAATGGAGAGAATGGTCCTTTTCCTGCAGTTCTTAGTGAGTTCAGAGAAGTGAAAAGTGGCTGGATCTGGCAGCTGCATAGCTGCCTAACTTGCCTAGGAGGGGCCGACTTCTTCCCCTTCCTCTGGAAATCGGGATGGTAATCAGTAATAAGAAAATACTGTGTTTTTCATATTATCCTGTCTTTTAGAACAATTTTTAAGTTCAGAAGGAGGAGTAATTTAGAACTTGAGTGCATGCAAGTAAAAATGAGAAAGTTGGATAATTTCAATTTTTAGAGTGGAAATAGTTCTCCACTTCTGTCTAGCTCTTTTTACAGCTTCATGCCTGGCTTTTGCATGAGCTAAGAATGCTCTTTTGTCATCCATCCTTAGAGTTGGTCTGAAATTATTTGTCAAATTTAGAAGTTTTTAAAAAAACCCACCCCAAAAACCAAAGCTCACACTTCCCTCTCCCTCTTCCTTTTTGGATGTCCTAGATCTTTCAGGTGACAGTGAAAAATATAACAGCAGAAGACATGGGCATGTTTTTCTACAAGTCAAAGTAAGTCAAAGCAAACTTCCTCCCCCCCCCCCCCCTTCCCCCCCCCCTTCCCCCCCCCTTTTTTCCTCCCCCCCCTTTTTTCCTCCCCCCCCTTTTTTCCTCCCCCCCCTTTTTTCCTCCCCCCCCTTTTTTCCTCCCCCCCCTTTTTTCCTTCCCCCCCTTCCCCCCCCTTTCTCCCCCCCTCTCCCCCCCTTTTTTCCTCCCTCTTCCCCCCCCTTTTTTCCTCCCTCTTCCCCCCCCTTTTTTTCCTCCCTCTTCCCCCCCCTTTTTTTCCTCCCTCCTTCCCCTCCCCTCTTTTTTTTTCCTCCCTCCTTCCCCTCCCCTCCTTTTTTTTCCTCCCTCTTCCCTTCCCCCCCTCTTTTTTTCCTCCCTCTTCCCTTCCCCCCCCTCTTCCCTTCCCCCCCCTCTTTTCCCATTTTGGCCAAACCATCCAAAATGGCTGGTTTCTCCCTCATCCACCAGTGGGATGCTTGGGAAGGGACAGAGGGCAGCTTACTGGATCCTCTTGTGAATGCAGCTTCCTCCTGGCTTATCAGAGCTATTTTACCAGTTTTATATCTTCTTTTAGCTGCCTCAGAGTTTATGGCCCATCTGTTGGGCATAAACAAGCTAGCAAGTTCTCTTGGGTTATAAGAGCTGCCTGTCTGATTCAATGGCAGTTCGAAGCAGAGCCTGTTATTGAATAGTAAGGATGTTGTGTGCAAGGAGTAGACGTGTATAGCATTGTAGATGCTTTTGTAATACAATGGATATTGGGGAGTAGGGAATTTGAGTGGGTTTTGACTGAGAAAAAGAAGGGGTAACAGATTCCACTGAGAGCTCATTCTTTCAGAGTATTGGACCTTAGTGAAAAATAACTTCCCAGGTTCTCTAAACCAGGTTCTCAAAACCTCTAAATCAGCCATTTGCATGCATACTTGCAGATACTTACTATCTTAAAGATCTTGTATAGAAATAAATGAAAATATTTTACTCAGTTTCAGGGCATCAGGATTCAGCAGGTCCCTAACTTTTATAAAGTTGAAAAGTTTTTGCTATTGCTCACCAATGTAATGAATTGCACAGATTATTTTGCTGGAATTTAGCTGCAGCTCACTGGAACTCTGAACCCCAGTATGCCTGTTCTTCCCCATGCTGGGTCTTGCATACAGGTGTTTTGACACTGTAAGTGTCAATGCTTCCTCTGCTGCATCTGTTGTCAACTCCATGTGCCAGCGTATTATTGGACTATAGTGCAAGGCCTGGAGAGTTTTATTTATGAAATAGTTTGATTTTAATGTTGGTGTTGAAGAGTGTTTACTTGGTTCAAAAACTCTCAAATCGTTTGTTTTTTGAGAACAATGTTTTATTGCACAGTAAAAGTGCTACATCAGAGTAGTTTTATGTAAGAAGATACTCCATATTCGTGAAGGTAAATGTAATTATACAGGGAGAATATTGTGGTTGCATATTAATAGGCACAGCCAGAAGTGATAGAAACACAGAGCTATTATTGATCTCTACTAATAAAATTATCATGCATGGGGAACATGTTATAAGTCAAGAGAAGAGGAATTAAATATTCAAGGTGTGGTTAAAACCACTCTATTGCAGTGCTTAAAATTACAAGATAAGACTAAGCTGTTTTTATCACTTGTTTGCCCATGCCTAGTATTTGGTATGTTCTTCGTCAGCTTTCTCTGTTAAGAAGTAGAAAAATGACTATTTTTTTCTCCTAACTGTATACAGCATATGTTTGCTGTGTAATGTGGTGGGGGACAGCAAGTTTGCCTGTGGCTGTCAGGAGCTGCGAAGCTAATTAATTTAAATGCTCAGGCTGTTCTGATGCCTCTAAATAGACCACTTCATTTTCTGAAGTTGTAGACTCTATTCATAGGTGTCAATTCACTGGTGTGATAAAACACATTAACATTCGAAGTCAGGATATTTTTTAATGCAGCTACTGATTTGGAGCATCCGGAAGACTTAAAAATATGGTGGTCATAAAGTTTTTCTTTATTTTTTTCTTGTCATGATTTTCCACCCATTGGAATCATGTTAATAGTTTTACTGCAAAGGTGCAGTTAGCATACATTTTCAAGGACAGATTTAATTGAAAAATATTCTGACACACCCTTGTCTATATGTCATGGTTTAACCCCAGCCTGCAACTAAGCACCACCCAGTCACTTGCCCATGCCCCCCTGGTGGGATGGGGGAGAGAATCAGAAGAGTAAAAGTGAGAAAACTTGTGGGTTGAGATAAAGACAGTTTAACAGGGTAAGCAAAAGCCGCACACGCAAGCAAAGCAAAGCAAGGAATTCATTCACTGCTTCCCATGGGCAGGCAGGTGTTCAGCCATCTCCAGGAAAGCAGGGCTCCATCATATAACAGTTACTTGGGAAGACAAACACCATCACTCTAAATGTCCCCCCCTTCCTTCTTCTTCCTCCAGCTTTACATGCTGAGCATGACACCATATGGTATGGAATATCCCTTTGGTCAGTTTGGGTCAGCTGTCCCAGCTGTGTCCCTTCCCAGCTTCTTGTACACCCCCAGCCTCCTCACTGGTGGGGTGGGGTGAGGAGCAGAAAAGGCCTTGACTCTGTGATAAGCACTGCTCAGCAGTAACGAAAACATCCCTGTATCATCAACACTGTTTCCAGCACAAATCCAAAACATAGCCCCATACTAGCTACTCTGAAGAAAATTAACTCTGTCCCAGCCAAAACCAGCACATTCTCCGCCCCTTATTCCATACCATTTACATCATGCTCAGGTCCCACACTATCCAATACAACCTCATTAACCACCACCCCCCTTCCCATCCTTTGATATAATACACAGATATCATTCCCTTACTCTATGGAGCACCCCTATAAAATGTCTTTAAAGTATCCATAAATGTCCACAAAAAGTCCACTGAGTTCATTTATTCCATGACTTTGGGCTCCCTCTGTTATGGTGGGCACTCAGGACAGGAGAGGTGGTGTGTTGTGTGGAGTTATTGGGCACCCAAGCCAGCTCAGTTCGGGTCACTGCTGCACTTGCACTGCTTCTTGTAAGGCTTGTCCTCCACTGGTTCAGGTGGCTCCTGCTATAGTAATTCCCATAACATGCAACTCAAATCATGGGTTACAACAATTTAAAGGTATTTCCATTACGATCTCCACCCCTGGTCCCTTTGGGCCAGGTTATAGGGTTTAACATTGTAGTGAACTCCTCCCCTTGCTCCTAGCCTGGCTAGCAACAAGGGGTTCCTGCTATAGTAATTCCCATAACATGCAACTCAGATCCCAGGTTACAACCATTTAAAGGTATTTCCATTACAATCTCCACCCTTGGTCCCTTTGGACCAGACCATCACGTTTAATGTTGCAATGAACTCCTCCCCTTGCCCCTGCTCTGGCTTGGACTTATCCACAGACTGCAGTCCCTTAGGGGCGTACCTGCTCCAGGTGGAGCTTTATCTATGCGCCACAGTCTCTCCAGGGGTATACCTGCTGTGGCATAGGCTTATCCACAGCCACAGTCACTTTGAGGTGCACCTGTTCCAGCATGGCCTTCTCCATGGGCCACAATGGTTTTAGAGATATACCTGCTCTAGCATGGCCTTACCCACAGCTGCAATCCCTCCAGGGGTGTACCTGCTCTGTCGTGGGCTTATCCATGGCCATGTGCTTTGAGGTGCTCCAGCATGACCTCATGTACAGCCACTGATGCTTCAAGTTGTACCTGCTGCAGCATGGACTTATCCACAGCCACAGATGCTTCGAGGTGCTCCAGCATGACCTCATGCACAGCCACTGATGCTTCAAGGTGTACCTGCTGCAGCATGGACTTATCCACAGCCACAGATGCTTCGAGGTGCACCTTCTCCAGCGTGGACTTATCCTTGGGCCACAATCCCTTCAGAGGTATACCTGCTGCGGCACAGACATAACCACGGCCACAGATGCTTCAAGATATACCTGCTCTGCTATGGACTTATTCATGGCCACAGACACTTTGGGGTGTCCTGCTCCCACATAGACTCATCCACAGGTCACAGTCCCTTTGACTGAAGTTCATACTGGAGTTCCAGCCTGTCCAGTTACCGCAGCACGGAAAAAAACAGCACACTGTATGTTTCTTTTTGTTCTCCTTCTAGATGTGTGCACATAGAAAGTATTTTCAGAGCTGCTTTAGTATTTGCTTAGAACAGCGGGATGTTTCCAGTGAACACTTAAAACATCTGGCTGTTGTCTAATCTTTCAGCAGACATCCCCTTATAAAACTGCGTTCATACTTTGACGCTCATGTTTATCTGAAACCATATTTCACAAAAGGTTCTCAAACACAAAAAACCAACACCAAAAAGCTTTGCTTTTGAGGACTTCCCTGGGGCACTATTTTTTTTTTTTTCTGGATTACAATTGGTGGCATGTGGCAGATCTCTTCAGGATCCTCAGCCTTATTCACGCCAACGAGGCGCAGCTGCCCAGGGAGCTGAGGTGCCTGCACCACACTTGCCCCTGACTACCCAGGACCCCTGAATTTCGTCAGGCCCTCAAGGGAGGTTGCAACAGAGAGGCAGGTGAAGCATGTGGACAGTGGCCATCACATGCTTCCACTACTCAGATTTGGACAGTTGTATATAATGAAATGGTTTAATTCCCCAAATTTAGTAGCATAAAAAATGGAGCTTTAGGGTCCTTATAATTTCTGTCAGTTTTCAATCTATATTTAGAACTTGGGAGGGGTGGATGAAAGGAAGATTTTAGGCATGTGAATAGTTACATTAAAAATAAATATATTATCAAGTTTACATAATTTCTTGATAGTAATGTAGCTTCTTTGCTTACATTTAAAATAATAATGTAACAATTTTTCTATACTTTCAGGCCAGCCTTCTCTTTAAAAAAAAAAATTTCCTTAAAATGGGATTTGTAAAGCAAAAAAAATTAGACCTCTGCTCCTTTTCCAAAAAGGATTGAGCTCGGTCTTCTGATTGTGTCTATTTTATGGAATTATTGTGTATATATTATGAAATACATAGCTAAGTAAAAAGACAAGCCATATGTATCTGAAAAACCTTAGATCAGAATGTGTACCATAATAGTTTTGAATAAGCTACTACTAGAGTCTGAGTTGTATGAATATCTTTTTCCAACCTTTGCAGGCTAGCATTTGATACATAAAGCGTAATTCTAGATGTGTGTAGTCAAACAGTAGTCAGTATTTGCCCACTCGGTAGCCTGTATGCTACCCCTGACTATGACTGGTACAGATACCTTCATTGTCTGCTCTTTCATCTGTGGTTCTCATTATGAAAACATCTGAGTTTTCCAAGTAGAGTATTTCAACTTTCTAGTCTGTAGGGCAAATGGTTTAACGATTTGTGTATGCTGTATGTTTGCATAAGTTGAGCAATGTGTATTGTTTCTATGCATGGGTGAAAAAACTGTAGAAAACGTAGCCCAATAACTGAGTTTTACACGCAGTGGCTGAGCTCCTAGACAGTTTTGTTTTATTTGGAGGGGATAATAGTTTTATGTACTTTGTTGAAGAGGGATATGATCATGTAGGTGCTTCAAGTGCTCTACCATATCATGGCTTTTGATAGAAAGGTAGTGACTTCTATCGTCACATCTTACTGTGAAGTAAGCCCTTTATTTTTTTTCTCAAGTTCACAAACTTTTATTATGTGTGGATAGTTTATTGTTTCAATGAACCATAGATTTCATAAAAGATAATTTTCATGGAGGGATAGATAATTTCTCATATTGAACTTATTCTGTGGAAGATTGAGTATCAGAATATACTTGGAATTTATTTTTAAATGCCGCCATAGTGAACCGCAGTGTTTATGACATAAGGGAAGAGATAAACCCAATTTGTTAGTTGGAATTTCATTTGTATGTTAAAGACAAAATTGTAGTGAAACTGGAGTGAGAAGATGTGTCTGCGTGTCAGTAATTCTTCCAAAAAATTTACTTAAAAGAGTCAAGGCAGGAAGTTCTATTCTGAAGTTAAAACTTGTAATAGTTCTTCAAAATATTACCTATATATTCAGTATATTGACAATGAACACTATTAGCTTTGTTATAGGGCCACTGTGGTTGTAGATGATCTTTTTGGACATGTAGCTTTTGTATTTAGGTTTTTCAGTTGAAACTTTAAAGATTTTCTCACCACCCTTAAAAAGTGCTTCAACTTGCTATCAGTTGGTCAAACAAAGTACAAAATACAGATTAGTAAATTCAGTTAAGCTAATGCAAATGTGGAACTTGTATACCTAGGATGCCTGAGATGCAGAAGTCAACATTTCCATAACCTAAAGAAATCACAGGTGCCTATAGAAATATGTCAAGGCTTTATTGTTGCATACGAGCAGATACACTGATTTGTTCTATTTATGGCTGAATCTGTAAATCTTGATTCAATAAAAATGTGGCAAGAATAGTTTGCATATTCATACAAAGGCAAGCTTGATGCTACTAGAGTCTGGAAAAATCATTACTTTAAGCCACTGTGCTTGTTTCATCTACAAGTTGAAGCAAATTCTGTATTTCAATATTTCCCTTACTTTTATTGATTTTTTTTGTTGTTGTTACTTAATTAGTTTCACTCTTCTGAGGAATTTCTTCTCACACAGCTATAGTATTTAAGCAGATAAAAGCTAACTAAAAGGGACACTTTGCAGAGGCTTACTCGAGGTTTTACATACAAACCAGTTTCTTTGATCCACTTCCCAAATAGTTAGCTCTCTCACTTCCAGTGTGTAGACCAAGGTACAAGTGGAGAAAAATAAAAGTGGAAAACTAAAGTGAAACAAAAAACCTTGCTTTTGAGGACTTCCTCATTTTGAAAATATTCATTTTTTTCCAGACCAAACAGAAATCATGTCTTAAGGTGTATTCTGAGAATGATTCATTGAGATTGTGAAATATGTTGGAAATAAAAAGTATTATGTGAAATAGTAGTGAATGTATTGATACTTCAGTAATTGGCCCAGAGTTCTCATACTCATTATATAGCTCATGTAGCTGTGTCCAAATTCATTGCTGAATGACCATTAGTTTGGTACTGTTAAAAAATGAGAGTTTTAGTACTCTTATATACCCTAATAAGATGGAGGGAGATCTGAGTATTGATTTAGAGATCTAAGCTGAGTTTAGTTTAGAAAATAAAAGGGGATTAAAACTCTGAAGAAGCAGAGACTAAATTTACTTCTCCCTATTACGGAATTCTTCTGGTGGACTATTTTGTTATTATCCATGCAGCTCTACTGGAAGAGTCCTACAGTAATTTTGTGGGTAGATGCCAAGCAGGTTTTGTTATTTGTTGGGGTTTTTTTGTTTTTGCTTTTGTTTTTTGTTTGTTTGGGGTTTTTTGTTTTTGGGTTTTTTTGTTTGAGCACTTGGCTTTTACTATTCTGTGCTACCACTAGCTTCCCAGTAACATTGAGAAAATTTTTAAACTCTGGCTTTCTAAAATGGAAGATCACGTTGATGGTATAAGTGAAAATGTAGCCTCTAATCTGTACTTGCTACTGTCAAATTGATATCTGTCTTTGTAATGGTGTATCAATTGACCTTTCAAGCTTTTGATACCAAATTGACTATGTAGTATTTTGAACTACTTTCTTTCATTTACTTCTGTTTTCAATATTCCATTTAATTACTTACTCAGACTAATAAATGGTTCTGTTCTTACATCCTGAAAGTATAGTTTTACTTTAATTGCTATATCTGATTTCACATTAGTGCTCAGTATCCTAGCAACTTATTTCCTTGGTAGTTTTTCTTACTTCATCGTTATTGCTTCTGCAGTTTGACCAACCTTTTTTTTTTCTTGTCTGTTGCAATGCAAATCTAGACATGGTTCTGTCTAATCTGCCATTTATTTCTTCAATAAAATGGAGAATATCCAGTTATAGAAATGGAATCTAGATTAGTCAAGACTATTGAAAACAGATGTAATGTAGATGTTCTTGCTGTCTTAATGGATTTCTATTCTTTATTGTTTGTTCAGATGAGGTGAATGTAGCTTTTTGCCCTGAAATCTCTCTTGACCCTGAAAAACTGTTTTATAATCTTTAGTGCATACAGAGTACTGTTCAGCAAAATTGGCATTCACACTGGGGAGATCGTCCTGACAAGTGTGTGTTTTCATCTCCAAGGCTGTTCATTTTTGAAACTTAAATGGAAAGAATGCTATTATTTCTGCATATGTCTGATATTGTAGCAAATAGGTTTTGTATATTGGATATCTGAATAGTTCTGTTGTTGGACTAAATTTTGTTGGTGGTTTTTTTTTTTAGATTATGAATGCTTGTAATGGTTGGACATTCCTACTGTTAAAGTGAAATAGAAATTGTAATTATTTAGCATCACTTTTCTTCTGGCTAGTTCCTTTGTCAAAGAGTACATTTTTGGAAGACATTTGTTTACATTTTGGGGCCCTGAAATAGAAAACAAACATCATCCTGGACTTAAGATTAACATTAAGCTTGGAGAAAATAGGATTGGAGTGCTGTGCAGCTGGAATTATTTGAAAGTCTGCTGGGGGTGGGGAATTAAAATACAGATGTTTTTCCATGTAAACTAGTATGGGCATGTTAAATATGAGAGTACTGCTGGCATGTTTATAAAAATAAGAAGTACAGTATATATGTGTATTTTTCTACTGAGAAGAATTTAAAATCTTCTCTGACATTACAAACTTAAACATCAAAGTAAATAAAATTAGTCAAACTCATGCATAATACTTGGTTACTGAAGTGCTCACTAACATGTGGATCAGCTTCAAAACTATAGCTTGATTGATTGAATTTCAGTCTTGGGCTGTGAGGAACATGTTTGGAAATGACAAAGTTGACAAAGCTATTTCTGGGAATAGAGAGAATGCCTATGATACTTGATAATCTTTGCTAAATAAAAACCAAAATGTCTTTGGGAAAAAAGTACCTTGTTAGAAAAAGAATGGCTGTAGATACCCATTCCCACAGTATACCTGTCTTAGAGGCCATGAAGTCAAAAGACCTGAGAAGACTGGAGTCCTTGAGAATCCCTGTGGTCAGAAGGAGATGTGCAAAGAATCCCAACTGCACCTTCTGGCTGCTGCTGGGCGTTGGGAGTCCTTGGGGAAAGCAGTAAAGCAGATTTAAATCTGATCTCACAAATCTGCTGTGGAAAGGATAAGCCATTGCTTCAGCTTGAACTCTGCAATTCTGTGCTCTGTGAATTTAGAAACATGACTAGTTTTCATTCCCTCTCTCCACTTTCCCAAGATTCTAGATTTTTATCTTTGTGTGTAGTATTTATTCATTACTTCATCTTTTCAGTTGATGGATTGAATGCTTATGCCATTTCATGAGCAAAGTTCATTTTTTTTGAGTCTTCCCAATGGAAAACTCTTTACCAGTCCCTTATCCTTATGCTTTCAGTACTAAGAGTATTAAGAAAATGTGTAGTTATTATTAGAATTCCTAGGGAAAAAAAAAAGTTGATCTTCATCTTAGATTAAGAATACAAGATATTCAAAGAAAAAATAATAGTAATCAGGATATTTAATACGTCCTAAATTGTTCCTTTTACTAATGAAATTTAATGTAATGTATCAACATATTTTCCAGGAGCAAATGAAGAAAAATAGAGATCTAGTTTGTTTTAATCAATTTTTATTAATTCTGCCCTGAAGCTCTTCATGATTTCAGCATGGAACACAAACATGCAGAGCAGCAGACAGAGAGGAAATCTGTCTCATTAATCTCTTTTGGATAGAGCATGGTGGAGAGTCATTTAGGATGCAGACAGGTTTTATGGATAACATGCTTCCACCCAGGCCAGAAATGCTTCCATGTCGTGGTCCAAAAAGGTGCCAAGCTATTAGTACAGAGTGCAGTCAGACAAGGGGTGAATGAAGTTTCCTGTCTTCAGCTTGGGAGGTGGGGGGAAGAGCCAAAAATCTCAAGATTTTTCTTCTACAAAAAGAATTCTTGATATTAAACTACTTAAATGTGTCTCATCAGAGGCGTTGCGTGCTAGTTTGAGGTTAGCATCTTTATTTCTAATTCACAGGGAATATGTGAAAAACTGTAAATAGTTGATTTTGAAAGGTTTTTTGTTTTGGTTTTGTTTTTCCAATTTGGGGTAAAACAATTCTTCCTACATTTACTTTTAGGATAAAAAACCTCAACAATAATTGAAAAAAATATTATGGAAAATAAAATGCGTCAATACTTAAAAAAACCCCCAACCAAACAAAAAACACACAAAACCCCAAACCTGTAGGAGTTCAGGAACTGCTGATGGAACTTCATGCTGTTGCCTGTTTCACATTGCTAATAGCAATCAGTATTTTAATGAATAACAGTTGTGCAGCAGATGAGATGAAGGTGATATGCTGAAGAGTTTGTAGATTTTTAAGGCAGTTTGCTCCTAGTTATCTACACTCTAGAAAGCTCCCAGTTCTTCAGATAGGAGCTGGAAACCTTCATAGACCAGGCTGCAGCTCAGCGCTTTCATATGCTCTTGGGCAGAGGCATTCTCAGATTTCTCCTTGGAGCCTGTGCTCCAAAGTGCATTGAGGCTCCCTGTTCCAGAGAAAGGAGACAGGGAAACCTGGGCACAGAAAGGCTGTTCCCTGCCTGTTCACCCAAGTCATTATATAATTGCTGACATGATGGCAGTCTGTCCTGAAGTTGCAGACAGTGGAAGCTAACCTCCTCAGGTAGTGTGCCCTGAAATATCTGATTTCATAAAAGGTTAATCACCTCTGAGACATTTTGATAGTATTTAGCGTTTTCCAGAATTCCATTAGAAAATAACTAGCTCTGTTTAAGAATCAGTATTGAAAATGCAGCATATTACAGCTGTGTAAAATGTGATACTCATCTGTCTCTCCAAAGTGGAATATAATTTGTATTACATTTTTTACAGTATTGTCTGAAAGAAACTAACATATGCTGTAACTACAAAAAGCGCATGTTGTATAATGGATCACAAAGGTATTTCTTGTTCTTACAGAGAAGTAAGAACTGAAGTTTTGTGTACTAGTATCCATGTGATCTGTATCCCTAGTCTCCATTAAAAAAAGATAAGTCCAAAGCTTTGCTTCATTGAGTGTTAAGGTTTCTTACTAAGTAACTTTAATGGCCATCCACTTTTTTCTAATGATCTGTATTTAGAAGCTGAAAGAACTAAGGAGCTTTCCAAGAGAACAGGCGGGGGGGAAGGGGAAACCCAGCTGGTCAGCTCCCTTGTAGTTTGGCTTGATAGTTAGATTATAAAATAAAGTGGTTCTTAAGTATCCCTTCCCCCTCCCCCCAATATTTGGAGTTTATTGCTGAATTGACATGAGGGAGGAAAGAACTGGAGTGCAGTAACAGAATATCTAGTTTGATAGAGGGCAGCTGAGTTCTAAAAGTATAACGTTGAGGATCTTCATAAGGCAAAAAAGGAATTTGCATCTTTTGCTATATTTTCTGCATTACACTTGCATTTTGGCTTTGGAGACTGATAGTTTGCTGCCATAACCAATCTTTTCTCTTTGTAAAGTGTATGAATAGTATGTATGCGTACGCATGTACGTATAGTATGTACGTATGAACAGTGTATGAATACTAAGTCACTATTGTAAACCCTATTTACTGGTACTTTTCCAAAAAGTTAATGTGAGGGGAAGATTATAGCGAACATATTTTGATGTCTCACTACACGATATAGAAATTCTTGACTGCCTGGGTTGGGTAAATGTCTTCCTTGGCAGATGAAAGCCATCAGGAAATTATGAGTATACTTTTGGCTTAGCCTGCTGCCTTCTCTTTCTGGGCAAGAGACTAAAGCCCAGATTCATAGAACAAAACTGGTGTAGGAAGTAAGATATCTGAAGGATGATCTTTAGTTACTTGTCTAGGAGTCTAGATATGAATGAAAATCTGTGTGTACTAAATAAACTTCCAAGAGATCTCTCATCATACATGAAAAAGGACCACCACTTGAACATCTCAGCATCTCTTTCATGCCAAATCAGAGAACAGACTCCTACCTAAGTCTTCAGCAGCTGATTGATAGATAGATGTCACCTGTCTCAGATAAGCCCTCTAGCCAGAGGGCTTGGAGAATACTGCTTCATGAATTCCCTCTCTAGTCCATCTGGTTATAAATTGTTTACTACACAATATTACAATTCTTTTAGGAAGAGTGTGAAGTAAAATAACTTACTTCACTTGCTACAAAAGCTTAATATTCCCTTGGTGAGACAGGATGGATTAAAACTCTTCTGGCTGGGTAGTGAGTCTGTACTTTACCATTTTTTGAGTGATTATTCAAACCACTTTGAATAATCGCTTTTGGGATTCTATGCATCCTAGTTAAATGGTAGTAGATCAGCAATATCCTGTTCCCTTCTGCTTTCCCTGATGGTCTGCCGAAAGACAAGAAGCTTCCTCATTTTACATTTCTGTTTCTAGTCATGGCAAATTTCAGACCTGTTTATCTGACAATGATTCTTAAGTTAGATGTTTAAACCTCTGAGACATGTGGAATGAAACGAAGTGTTCACTGTCATCCAATTTGCTTATTTTCCTGCTCAGTATGTTTAAATTGCATCCTCTGCTCTTAAATTGCTCTTTTCTGTGAATGCTCTATGCAAACTGGACCCTTACTGTTGACTTGGACTCCACACTGTTAAATAATTGCACTGTAAATGCTGAGTATCATTGCTCTGAAGTACCACAGTTTATCTGACTCTATTAAAGATGGCTTTTGCAAGTTTTAACGGTTTTCTTTTGTTTGCAATTAAGAAGTTCTTCATAATTTCTGAAGTTTTTTGGCCTGCCTTCATAGTTTTCTCAAAATTCCACAGTCTCCAGATTTGGTATTTTTTTTTTTCTGAAAAAGCTAATACCTGCCAAGTAAAGTGGCATGATTACTCATCGCTACTAGAATAAAGAATTGGCTCAGTTCAATGCAAATCTCATATAATACTAGTACAATGAGAGAAACAACAAGAGAAGTTAGGAATGCTAATAGTGGCAGTTCTGAATGGCATTTAAAAATTCAGTCCACAGCTGGGATGTGTTGTTAAATCAAATTAATTCTGTATATAGCCTGCCCTAAGAGTACAATCTTTTTCTTCTGACCACCAAAGTGAATGTTCTAGGCTTATGTTGCTGCATGATTAATTCATTTGAATATAATAGTTTTGATAAATTTGCTTGTAGAGGTATTTTTTAAATAGGTACTAGCACCGTAAAAATAACAAAATAGTTTTAAGTGAGATTTCTTTTCTGTGAAATTCTTCATACTTGCATTCTGTACAGGTTAGCTGTCCATCCTGGTTTGGGCACAGTGGAAAATTGTTGAGCTGAAATTCCTTAAACGAGGGAGAAAGAGGTGTTCATATGAACTTCCTCTGAGGGAAAGAAATTCCCATCTTTAGGAATTATTCTTCCTCTTCTTACCATGTTGAGTCTTCTAGACTGCTGATTACAAAAAACTCCTCTCTAGCCAAGGCATGTAGATAAAAGAAGCAGTCAGCAGGCTTCTGAATTAATCCCAGAGTGCTGATTCAAGGATATTTTCATTACTGTTCTGTTTCTTGTGTTTTCAGTGAAGAGTCTTTAATTGTCAGTAAGTATTTATGTTTCAATTCAGATAATTTAACTGAATCTTAACTCTAGTCTTGTTAGGTGTTTATACTGGCGACTTTCAGTAATTTACTGAAATGGCTTTAGAATTATATTTATTTTATAATTTATGTTATGTAATTCTATTTGATCTTGATATATTCAGAAACCTCATAAACAATATCTTTGTATCCCAGTTGGTTGATTAAAAATAAGTATGAATGAATATTCAGTCACTCTTCTCACATCCTTAATTCATACAACATTCTAAAACCATTCACTTTAAAATGTTTTTTTAATTACTTGGAACTTGCAAAATGTGTGTTAAGTTTATGCAGCAGAGTCTTTTATATTAGAAATGCTCTATAATTACATTTTTCCAGTCATGAAAAATGAATTAGTGCTGCATTTTATGTGATGACAAATTTTCCTGTTTGTTCTAATTTTACTGAATAGCATACTGTAGCTTCTTGGCACAGCTTAGAATAACTCTATTTAGCTATGAAAGTAGGAACTGTGCTTAATACCAGAAAAGGCCAATATTGTATGTAAACAATTAACTTACATGAAAACAAAGTCAAACAACTATGTGAAGGATGACATGGGGGAATTGGGTATCAGACACCAGTATACCAGTTTGTCTAGACAACCGGGATCAATGAAAGTCCTTGAAATGGAGCTTCAGAGGGATTGCTGGGCAAGTGGTACAGATAATTTTTCTTCTGGGAATACTAGTGTATTCCTATCTAACTTCCTTTTGACAGTGGTGAACTAGGAGACGGAAGACATCAGATGTAGTGTTTTTTCTTCATTGCTGAGTAATCTGATTAGAGACCTAGCCAAAGCTTACATTTTTTTTTGCTCTATGGGAAAGTATTGTTTTTATTTTTTCTATTCCGGATGAAAATGGAAAATGCCCAAGAGACAAATTCTCAAAAGAAAACATATTTAAGGTCTGTCAAAACACTTTGTTTTGATAAATATGCTCTCCTGATATATTGTTTTTAACCTTTATTAAAGATTGGTAATCAGGTTGCTTACTATTTGATGTAGTTGGCTTGCTAGCCACGATTCTTACTGACGCTTCCTTGGTTCATGTAAATTGTCAGATGGAACCAACCAACCATGTTCTTGCTTAACTCCAGAGAAGTAGGAAACACTTCAAACAAACAAACAAACAAAAAACCCCATCAAACTGGGATTCACTGAACTACCTCCGTTTCATATAGCTTTCCTAAGCAGATCTTGCCAATAACTGAAAAGGATTTTAGACAGGAGAGAGAGATAATAATGACTGTTAATCTGATTCCTGAATTAGATTGCTGTTCTGGAGCTGCCTGTTAATGCCCAAGTTAATATCTAGTTATTTGCTTTACTTTCTGCCATGTGTATGCTTTTTGCCATTGAGCCACTGTGCTCCTTTATATTATATATATAAAGTTCAGCATGTTTTTATGTTGTACCTAATGTAATAAATGCATTGTTCAGACAGAACAGAATACTTCCCATGCCTCTGTTCCTTATTCATAATACCAGAGGAATCTCTTGTGAGTCACTTAATTCAGTGTTTTGACTCGTCAACTGGAAGGCTTCCTCAGCTTTCAAATGTGAATGCTGTGTGAGATGGTCAAAAGCTCTCCAAAAGTCAATGTATATTGCATTCACTATGTTTCCCTTATCTGCATAGACAGTCATTATGTCACAGGGGCAAATTAGGTTGGTTGAGCATGATTTGCTTTTTGTAAATCCATGTTGACTGCTCCTGATTGACCTTTTTTACGTGTTTTGTAATGAATTGCAAGGATATACAATCTATGGGTTATGCCTTTCCTGTTATCTCAGGTGGTTGCCTGATTTCCTTTTAAAACAAAACAAACCCCAAAACCGTGGTGAATGAATGATTTTGGCTTTGTTTGAAAGCCTTTTGGAAATCTTTGTAAATTCCTTAGATGGAACATCATTAACCATGTGCTACTTGCAATATGTTTCCAGGCTTCTCTTCAAAAAAGCCATGTTGACTCTTCCAATATAAATCATATTTGTCCACACGTTCTACTAACTCTACTTTCTGTTACGGTCTCTGCTATTTTGCCCAATGTAGGGATCAGGCATATGGACCTGCAGTTCCCTTAACAAACAATGGAACCATTTTTTTTTATTATTATTTAGGGTTTTTTTAAACAACTGTTGTTTCCACTTCATAGATAGGAAGGTAATTTTAAATGCAAGTTTAATGTGCCAGCTGTGAAGTTTGCACAGCAAGGAATATATTGTATTGGAGGGACAGATCCCGACTGATGAGGTTTGTGTTTGGGTTTTTTTAAACTGAAAAATATGGTCAAGGCTGCCTTGAGGGTCCATTATCAATTGCTGGTGCTGATCAGAACATTCGTATGTTCTTGGCTAAATATGATTCTTAATTAGGTAGCGGACTACTTTTTTAGTAGCTTTAGGCTGTTCCAACAGGCTTAAGGTACAACAGAGTGAAATGTGTGCTGCAGTTACCTAATCTTAGTGACCAATGGAGGAAAAAAAATCTGCTTTAAAAAGGAAAGATCATGATATCCTGACTATGCAAAGATCAGAAAAAGGTTTTATCACAGACAAATCAGACAACACAGAAGCAGTCATCGTCGCAGTGTAGAACTGGTCAGAAAATAATACAGCAGAAACAGGTTTGTAGATATACTAGCTATAACAGCTGTCTCCGTTATTCTAATATGACCTCTCTGCTTGTATATACAGTTTAAACTGAGTCTAAATGAATTGGATAAATAGCCAAATGATGCGAGTAATTTGAAGTTCTGTATGTGTTGCAAAAGCAGAGTCTCAGTGCAATTAGGTGCCTGCCTCACCCAATGTGAGACTTTTTTTTTTCCTTTTTAAATATTTCTTTTGTTAAAACAGCATGCATGTTTCTAGCTGAGCTTAATGGTAGTCACTTGGGAATTCATGCTGCTCCAGCTGATGTGAACTCCTAGTCATAATCTGTACGTGTTTTTTCCACAGAATGTGAGGCTGGTTGTGTCCACAACATTAGTCAAAAAAAGATGCCAAAAGAAAGTAAAAGCAAGGTAAAGATCTTTGGTGAAACTTCCCTAGAATATTATCCCAGTCTCCAATAAATTATGATTGAGAATTCCTGTGTTACAGGTGATCTTTCCTCTTTAATTAGGTGTTTGGTCTTGTTCCGTCATCTTCTCTTTATCTTCAATAGCTAAGTATTATCAGCAAACTTGGTTACTTTCCTATTCATCTCTTCTTTGAGATGATTTAATAATGGACCAGCCAGTTGATATCTAGAGCACTTAACTGAACATCTCCGATTTCAGTACCAATCCTTGCAGAGTTCCACCAGTGACTTCTCTCTGCTGTAAACTGTGACCACGTGCTACTGCACCATGCTCCTCATGCTGGATCTCACGCCTTGTGGCAGCTTTGTTTCCTTAAGCACCTTTGGAAGGGGCATTCTTGAAAACCTTTTGCATTTCAAAGCAGACCCCTGTCCATGGCTTTTTGACACCTTGACAAAGGTGTCCAAAGACTCCAGTAGCTTTGTGAGGTATCAGTCCCCTTTACAAAAGCCACATTGATTCTTACACAGAATGTCAAAGTTTAATCCTCAAGCCCGCTAACCTGTTCTTAGTTACAGTTTCTACTAATTTGCTCAATAAATACATCAAGTTTACAGAGCTGTAAGTTTTCATAGAATATTCAGAAAAGCTTTTAGAATTGGATGTAGCCATATTTTGTCCTTTAATGTCATGCTATAGTTAGTAGTTCAGCTATTTTATCCTTGAGTTCATTTAGAGCTCTTGGGTGGAAACCATCAGGTCCTGCTCATTTGTTAATGTTCACTTTGTGTGTTTGTTTCACAGCCTTCTCTGCGAAGGTTTGAGCCCAGCCCTCCGAGTCCCTCATGAAGCAGAACGTCAGCACGGGAAGCTTCCTTCCCTAATGACAGCTAGTGACTTACATTCTGCACATGCTCTTACACATCACTCCTCAGAAGGTGCTACACACTTCCTGGCACGTTTCCTGCACCCATTGTGCTTGGAAAAGGATTTACTATTAATTTTTATAACTTACTCCACAAATGTTCTTTGGTCTATCTTACTGAGTTCTTGCCTTTAACCCACCAAATTTTATGATGCTTCCTTCTTCTCATTTGTGCTATTTTGGAGAATGACTTGTTTCTGCTATTGTAATTTACCCTGTTGCCAAGCATCTTTTTGTGCATTCTCAAATAGTCTTTGGTGAATGATATTAATTTGTTTTGGACCTTTCATATTGTTTGGGTTTTTTTGACTCTATACTGTCTGCAAAGATGAACTCTTTCGAGCTTCCTTTCAGCTTTTTTTGGACAAGTATCCTATTTTTATGCAGTGCTCTTTGATAATAAGCACAACAGCCATAAAACCCAGCAATATTGTTAATATAAGACTATGAAAGATGTACATAAAACATTTTTTTCAGTGCTAAGCCTTGTAGTTCAGCTGCTTAAAGCTTGTTCAAGTATTTAAATGGCACTTTATTCCAAAATGAATTAAACCCTGTGGGACAGAAAAGTACCCATGTTAACAAATTTTGTGAAAACTGACTTTCAATTTGTGGGGGAGGGGCGGGGGGGGGGAAGCATCAAGGCCCCGAGAGCACTAATAGGCCTTAATTGCCCTGACCAGCATCACCTGGGACCCAGGCCCACACCCTCTGCCCATGGGCCCTGGAGCTCCATTTAAGCTCAGGCTGGGCACCTGATCCTGTTCTGAGCATGTCTGTCTCCAGCCCTGCTCCTGGCTGGTCCTGAATTGTCCGTGGGATTTCCCAGATCGACCTTGTCTCGTTCCTTTGCCTGCTGCTCGCTGGGACCTGTTGGTGAGACCTGTTACTGTCACCTTGTGGCTCTGCTCAACCTGCTCGGATACTGCAAGGCTGAGGAGGCACCACTTGTGCTGGGGTTGTCCGTGGCTCCCTGCTTGTGGTGTAGCCCTGCTCTTGCTGCTCCCTGGCAGTGAGGTTGGTGAATTTTATAGATTTAAGGGTTAAGATTTAAAGTAACTGAACCAGTGTTAAAGATTGTTTCTTCTAGTTATCAAGGAAGATACACTGAATAGCAGGTGGGTTTTTTTTTTTCCTCTCTCTATTTTTTTGAAAGTAATGACGTGGTACATATTGCAAATAAGTAGCAGTGGCATAGTATTCTGTGTCCTGTGATCTGATTAGTCTCTCTTCCTTAATTTCTCACTCTCAAGCTGCAGATGCTGAAGCTTAGCATGCTTTTAATTCTCACTATGGAAGCCTGGTGTGCAGGTCTTCTATTAGCTTTAGAATTGTTACAAATTAACTTACTCTTTTCAGAAGTTTAACTGAAAATGTATGATATACCCATACTTTCAAGGAGCACTATCAATCAGTTCATTAATTTCAGTCTCTCGTTTTTCTTCCTTTCTCTGTCTATTTTTGCAGCTTCTGGTTGTTACATAAATGAAAAGGCTCTTCTGATAATTCGATGAAGAAAGACAGTTATATTGTAGATGTAAATTATATGGCTTTTTTTCTGTTTGGTTTAGCTTTTTTAAGCTTTGCATGACACCTCTTAAGAGATTAGTAGTTAGAGAAAGGATTCTAGACATTGGTGAGACATGCTCATCTGACGTGGGAGAAGCAGAAGCAGGAATGTGTGATTCCTGGAGTCCTGTTAGCTGGGTAGTGAGAGTAACAGGTTAAACAGTGTCCATTATTGAGAACAGGTGAACAGAGGCACTGATACAGCCTACATAATATCTCCAGTCTTACCTAGGTGCATTCTGACAATGCAGTGCAAGGTCTGTTTTCCTCTTTTTATAAAGGCGCTGGCAAGGGTTTCAGTGGCTTAAAACTCAGCACTAGTATTTTAATGGGTAGTATCTGTTACGTAAATATATTTTTTTTCTTAAGCAACACTACATAAATTGAATTATTCTGTTCTGTACATGATACTGTATTGTATAATATAGTTACATGATATATTATGGGTAGACATGAGACATGCTCTCTGTTCTTAAACGTGACTGTAAGCAGTGCACGTTTAAGCTAATGCATCTTGTCTTTCAGCAAGAATTACAGCTTTGGGTACAAGATTGTCCATGTGTTCAGTGGGCAGAGCTCACACTGTCAGAGGGAATAGTTTGCTCACATCTGCCTACAAAAATCCGTTATAGGCTTGACTTTTAAATTTGTTGTAAAAGTCAACAATGCATAGTTAGTAAAAGAGAATAACTTTCTGTATTTTGCAGTAATCAAAAAAAGCTTGGGTTCTGTGCCATGATCAGTGCATGCTCACAAAATGCTAGAGAGCAAGTGTACAGGTGCAAAGAAAAAGTTGCTGCTGCTTAAAACATGCAAGTATGCTGCTTTAAGCAGCTTAGATGCACAAACATATCAGTAATTGAATTAATGTAGAATTAAAGGTAATTAAAGCCATGGAAGATAGATAAACTGAAAGATGATGTTTCTTTTTACCTGTTTCCTATATTTTTAGTGTTTAACTTGATTAAACTTTTGCCTGAATTCTCTAAGGCCTAACTAGGTCTACTTAATTTCAGGAAGAATCTGCTACTTTATCTTGGTACTGAGATTATTCCCTGGCTGCTTCTGTGATACTGCTCTCTCTGCTGACTAAAAGCTGTGTCTGTGTAAACAGCATTTTACATCTGTTACCAGTTGAATGTGAGCATCACTGGCATGCCTGTTGAGCTGTGTTTGAAGCAGCTCACTGTAGAGTGAGGTTTCACGAGCAGCAGCAGGAAAGTAGTTTATTTGCAAGAACTTTTTACTGTGAATAATGCAGAACACTACTAACGGAATAGCCAGGTTTAAGTTTGTGGGATTGCAAGCTAAAAATAACTTAATCTTTTCTTGTAAACTGGGCAAGCTCCTTATGTTGTTCTTAAAGGTAATAAATCGGTCTAGGTTAGTATAACCCTATAGCAGTACCATTTTTTAAGGTATATACCTTCAGAAATTGAGTTTTGTGTTTAACTCGTTGGATCTTTTTGAAAAGAACAAAGTTTGGAAGGATGTGAGAAAACCGCCATAACAATTAACTATAACAGTAAAAAAAAAAAGTTCACTTTGTTTTTTCAAAAAGTTCCATCATGTGAGACAGTATTTTGCCTGAAATAGAGGAAAATCATAAACTGGGAATAAACATAAATATTCTGAAAAGAAATGTTTTAAAACAAATATGAAATAGTATTAAAACTCATTGCAACTTTAAGAAAGGTCTGCTTATACTTGTAAAAACTAGTCTATCACAAAACCAGTGCTGCTTTTGAGTGCTTGGTTACTGCAATTCGCATCCCTTTCTCAAAGTGTTTGTCCAACTTTAAGTTGGATTACTTAAAATGGATTACTTAGAATAGCAGACATACTTTTCTTCATTTGTTTTTCTTCCGCGTGTAGTTGTCGGAGCTCCTCTTTGCATTGCTCTGTCTGCTGCTCAAAGTTAATCTGTATCAATTATTAAGGATTCTGTTGCCAGCAGGAACTGAAGTTAAACTAGTGTTGCTACCAGTCACTCACCAAACTAAATTCTGACATTCTCACAAAAGGCTAATGGAAGATTGAGAAAGCTTCATTAGAAAATGAAAGAATGACTAATTTTATTATGTGCTAAGATGCAAAGAACTCTCTTTATTATATCATCAACTCCTTTTTACTTATCTTATTTTCTTCCTCCTTGCAGCTGTAGAGAAATCCTGTCTCACAGAAGTAAATCTACATTATTACTATTTTTTTAATAATCAGAGATAAATATTCTGAAAATATTGTATTACGTTGCCAAATATTTTCGCTCTACAAACTCTTTAGGTTTAAAGCAATGGTAGTCATTATTTCAGCTAATGAGTAAAATCTGTGTACAGTCAGTGCTCAATGAAGCTATATTTGTTGTTTATATAGTTACATATATGTTATTACGTATAGGATTTTCTTGTATTTTTCTAAGTTTTTTTAAACTTCCCTCCTTAATGGGGGGTATTTCAGTACATGTGTAGTAAAACCTTGTACAATTCAGCATATGCATGGAGGCATGCAGTAATACAGACTGCTTAATTTCTGCAATGAGAGCTATAGATCAGATTTATCTCAGCCCTTCAAATGTACTAATACTGTAACTATGTAATTATGACATGTCTCTTGTTGCTTCTGAGCCTCATTTAGATGCATATTTGACTTTGGTACAGGGTTCAGGGTTTTGCTATACTTAAGTTTAGAACCTGGCAGCCTTGCCTTGAAGAAGAATTATTTTATATGAAACTATTTCACATGTATTGTTTCTTGGCTGTCATTGTAGTGTTGCAGTATAAGCTGCTCGCTCTGAAGATTGTGACTCTGAGTTTAACTGAATGGTTACCTGTACAGTTCTTCCCTTTGGCTTGAATATTTCTCTGGACGTCTTTAGACCTATCATTACCCTTTATTTCAGTAGTTTCTTTGATTTCAAGATACTTGTTTTAGATCTGTTAGACTGTACAAGCATGATGACAGAAATATTTGAGCATCAAATGTTGGATGAGAAAATTGACTACTTTGTATATATGCTTCAGGTTTTAAATGTGTAAAAAAAAAAAAAAAAAAAAGTGTCTGTTTCTTGTTTTCTTGTATTCATTGGAAGGCCAAATGCCATCCAAATATATACTGAGTTCAAATGAACTTGAAAAATATTATCTATAAAGCTGCTTGTTTTTTTTTTCTAGACTCAAAAAAATTAACCATTTTTTAATCAAAATGTGGGTTTTTTTCTGAACAATTTTTGGTTACTGCTCTGACAGTGAGGCCAGAAAAAGTGTATATGTGGTGACATGGGGTTTAGGAACTTGTAGATTAAAACTAATCATTCTGCTAGGTTATTTTGTGGTCGGATCCCTTCCACAGTCAAGAGGCCAGCAGTAAGCATGTAGGTGGCACAGCATGTGGGAACACAGGGAGAGATGGGGTTACTTCCTTCAGTTCCTTCCAGTGTTTAAGCTGATGTGAAATTACAAAGTAATGGGGACAGAGGAGTCCATCTGAAAGGGGATTATCTGCCGTCTCAATACTTTTGTAATATGATAATGGCTTACATTTCACCTTATAACTTTATTTCTTTCTGCTTTTAGAGATTTTGAAGAAACCCTTAATTTTTCTCTGGAAAGGGCAGCTGACAGTTTTGAACTTCAAACATCAGCTGAAGATGTCATTTCAACAGCTAATACCTTCTTGCAGTTAAATTAGTTTTTCATTTGCTCAGGCATAAGTAAAGACTTGGTCATGTTCTCCTCTGATTACTGGTTTTGGGCTTTTTTTATTATTTCTACTTTTTTTAAAAAAAACAAAATACAGCCAAATTTGAATTGTAAATACTTTGGAAAACATCCAGTTGAAGCAGATGTTTCTACTGTAATCTGTTTAATTACAAAAAATACTTTAATTGATTTTAAGGTTTGGGAAATCTGAAGTTTAAGTTGGCCTGGTTATATTTATTTGCAAATACTTTTTGATTTTTTTTCTTTAAAATCTGAATTTATAAAATATAAAAAAGAGATAAGGAAATAGTTCTTGTTTACGATTCATTTTGAAGAAATACTGTCAGTGTTCACCACTTCAATGAGACTAACTTGGAGAGAATGTCACCTCCTTCAGTTAGTAATTTCAGTTTATTTAATACTCCTACATAAGAAATTACTGTATTAACTCATACTTAATTGTCCTGCTTCACAGGTATTGCAAGAGGCTTGACTGCAAGTTAATGGGTAGATGATATTCAATTGAGAAAAAGATTTTATACATGCTGTTTGTAAAACTCCAGCACAGGATAGGGATAGGATAATTCCGGTTGGAAGGGACCTTGGGAGGTTTCTAATCCATCCTGCTGCTCTCAAAGCAGTATCAGCTGCAAGGTCAGACCAGGTTGCTCAGGTCTTGATCCAGTTGGGCCTTTAAAACTTCCAAGGACTGAGATAGTATAGGCTTTCTGGGCAATTTGCACTGCTGCCTGCCTGCTCTCATGAGGAGGAAGTTTCTCCTTATAGGCAGTCTGAACCTGCCTTGTTTCGGTTTAGACCTGTTGTCCCTTGTGCTCCCACCATGCAGCACTGAGGACCCTGGCTCCATCTCCTTGATGACCTTCCCATAGGCACTGGGAGGCTGCTGGGTCCCACCTTGCACCCTAAGATGTCTCTTCCCAAGGCAGTGCAAGTCCCGGTCCCTCAGCTTCCCCTCAGTGGTCAAGTGCTCTTGTGAACTTGCTCCAGTTGCTCCACATCTTGTAGGTTTTGGTTCCCCAATAAAAGAATGCAGTTTTCTGTGTTATTTAATGAGTGCTGAGTGGGATAGTCCCTCCCCTTGATCTACCACCTTGATCCAGACAAGGGATACTACTGGCAATCTCTGCTGCCAGGGCAGGCTGCTAGCTCAGCTCATCCCACAGCCCCAGAGCCTTTCCAATAGAGCTACTCCCCAGCCTATACTGATGCAGGGGGTTAGTCTGTCCCAGGGGCAGGATTTGGTAGTTGCCCTTATTGAACTTCCTGAGGCTCCTATTGGCCCATTTCTCCAGCATCTATAGGTCTCTGCATAGCAGCTGTGTCCTTCAGTGCACCAATGGTACCACCTCGGTTTGGTGTTGTCATTAAACCTGATGAGAATGCACTTCCTAACCTCCTCCAGGCCATGGATAAAGATGTTAAACAGGATGTGTCTAGTTTCCATCCAGAAGGTATCATGAGTGTTATACAGTCTGAAGAGAACTTAGAAATCCTGTGATGTGTAGTTTATAATGGTTTAGTTCATAGCATCCAGTGAGTTGAGACATCATTTCTCTTGCTAATACGGAGTGGATTTTGTGTGTGGTTCCTCGTGTTAATGAGAGTACCCATTTTAGGGTAAGATAAAGTGTTGTTCAGGTAGCTATTCTACAAAAAAAAAATTATCCTGTTTTAAAGCTTGAAGGTTCATTGTGTGGTATAAAATGAAACCTAAGATTTTTCTAAACGTGGTTTATTTGCCTTTTGTTTTGGCTGGCTGACAATATTTCACACTTACTCTCTAGTTCTGGGGAATTCTTTTTTCTCAAACAGGTCAGAATTAAGCATAGACCATTTTAAATGGAAATACAAATATTTCAGTTGTTAGACTCGGGAAATAGAAGTATAGAAAATAAAACCTGAGACTACATGTTAATGTAAAATTCAAAAGTTTATTATCAGACCTAAATTTTCCTGGTAATTCTGTTTGAAAAACTTGATTTCATACATGGTAACTATAGGGTTTTTTCCTAATGCTTTATGCTACAGATTTTGAATGCACATTATGACCATCTCTTCTGTTTCCTGCACCCTTACTCTGTGACTGAATAATTTTTATGCAGCCTTGTCTCCAAGTAACAAAAAACCTTGGTCATTTCGTAGTTGTAATTATCTAGATTGCTAAACATAAGGACGGTCTCTGGCAGACTCTGCATGTAGACCTCATCCATCCTACCTATGTAACATGAAAGATCACTTCTGTCTATTCCCACAATTAGTGGATAAAGAGGGAGGAGTGGATGTTTCTAGAAGAAGATCTGGCTAATATGTAACAGGAAGAAAGTTGATTAGTTAGTGTTCCAGTATAATGTGCTTTAGTATCTACCAAGTCTGAATCGGAAAAGATTAATTGCTGGAAAACTTTAGTTTCATTTATTCTAGTGGCTATCCCTACCATGGTATTTGGCATGCTACAAGCTGTCTTGTCTGCAGCTCTATGGAACTGGCCCATTTTAAATTCCCTTAGCCATCCATGCCATTTAGGTAACCAGCTGTGTAGCTGCAGAGAGCTTTAGCCTGGAAGGGAACACTAAATCACCTAGTTTGATCTCCCTGATGTCACAACCCATTACATGTTAGTTAGTAATCATGTTTTAAATTCAGCAGCTTGGGTTAGGCTATATAATTCCAGTCCTTAAGAGCTATGATGTAAGCACCATCCAAAAGTAGTCTTATGTAGATTTGCATCTTTTCCCTAGAAGATCACGGTGTTATTTTCTGTCCAAGTCGATTAGTTTATTCAGATTATAAATCTATTAAGAGCATTTACTTTTTTGGGCATCAGACTTGTCAGCATACATCAACAAAGACACCGCAGCAGCAGGTGTAGCCCTAGCCTGAAGAATGAGCCAATGTAGATGCAAGGGTGCGATGATCTCCCCTGAAGTAGGGCTGCATATGCTGCACTATGCATTGATAGTGGGGTGTTATCTCCTCAAGTCAATATGTGTGTTCTTTGTGCGCTTTTAAATTGCTGTCCTGGGAGAAGCTTTGCCTTTTACTATTCAGTCTAGGAGTGATGATAGTATTGTCTGACTTCGGACTAAGAGCAGGATTGGGGAGCTGCAATTTGCAGACTTGATACAAACCAAAAAATTGTTCGGTTACTTGAAAGCAGTGCTAAATGAGATAGCAGCTAGGATTTTGTATTGTGTCTTACTGAGTAATGGAAGGAATTGGAACATCTGGACATTTTCACACTATACTAATGGAGAGATAACAACATGTAAACTTAGGGGTGGGTGGTTTTGTTGCTTTGTTGGTGTGGTGGATTTTTTTTTTTAATTTAAACCAAAAGTGGTTTCAGGCTTTTCTGAAGTGATATGATGCTCCTGTCATGGAGTCCTTGGAAAATGTAAGTTTACACATCAGACGGAAGAGAACAACAGTAGCTGCTGGTTCATGTTCTCAAAGCCAGGTGGAAAACTAAAGTTCTACTTGCTAGCAGAGTTAACTTTCTTCAAATTGTAATTAATTCATAGCTTAGAAGCCTAGGACCAGCTAATACACGCAGCATTTAAAATGAGGCATTCGGGCATCCATAGTATTGAACTTCTGTCTATTGCTCTTTCTTTTGGTGAAAGTGAAGGTGTTACTACTTTGAGTTTATCAGTCTCCTACCAATTTTTTTTTCTAGTTGGCTGTGCTTGAAATCATCAGCCTCCCGACCTCTTTCATTCCTTTCCCTGTTTAGCCTTGCAGCTTGTCTGCCCTTAAAGATTTGCTGGCAAAGATACTTTTCCATGCACAGTTGTACCCATCTTCTTGGAAATAAGCTTATGCCAGGTGAAGAGTATACGTTTTGCCACTAAAACTGATTGTAATGAACTGTTGACAATCTGGCTACTTGTATTGCCTATGTTGCCACTTCTGCCAAGTAGTTGTATCGCACAGAGGTGTTCTTGCACTCCTATCTATCTATACTTGAAAAAGTCTTTAATGTCAATCTGGACTCATGTTCCCCATGTTTCTTTATGGCATTCTGACCATCTGTATTACTAACTGGAACCTTCCCATGTACAGTTGATTTGAAGATTTGTGTGCAAAATACTAAATACAGCTGTACTTGTGATCAAAAGTTTAGATAGGACCTATGGTTTGAAAAACATATAGAGACAGAAAATTCCTTTTGAAAATGGGAAGTAAGATTGCTGATGATTGTTTTCGAACAACTTGTAATTCAGTGGATATACTGAAGGAATATAAGCTATAGCCTTTGTGCTGTATATTTGACCTGTGGCTTTGTTTCAAAGACAGTTTTGGAAGCACTAAGGAAGGAGATAAGAGTTTTGGTTAAGTTGTTCTGTGTTGCCTACTTGGAGAAGGGAGTTTCACAAGCATGTCCACAAGTTCTAGGTTCATTATGTACCACAGATGCTAACATCGTGTGTGGCAGCCATTTGCTCAGTTGTGGCCAGATGTATCAAGGTGGTAGCTTGATAAAACTGCTGGCATAAGCTGAGTTTTGGTAGAGTTGCTAGGTCTGAACATACATCAAGGAATAAGGTATGTTGTTTTTCTTAGCCTGTTGGTAGCTTCTGTGATTCCATGTAGGAGAATTCTGTGGGGGTAAGAGCAAGAAAGATCTGCTGTGACTATAATAATCGGGGAAAGTCTTTAAAATAAAATAAATAAAAAAAAAAACCCACAAAACTCAAAAAACCCAAAATGAAATGAGGGGGCAGGAGGCAGGAAGGCACAGAAAACGCCAAAAAAAAAAAAAAATAGTTAGTGTAGAACGTTGTCACAGACTTTAAACCAGAGGTGTGTCTACTGTGAAGAGTATGCAGTGCGCACTACTTACTAGAAAACAGAATCATTATGTTGGAACTCCAAATATGAATACTTGAAGCTGTAACATAAAGGAAGATCACAAGTAGGCTTGCTGTTTCCATAGCCGCTGCTTGGAAGATCAAGTGACAATATGAAGGTGGATTAACGAGGATGTAGTGTTGGTGCTCTTCTCCATTCCTTCTGCCTAGTAAGACAGCTGTATAATAGGTCGCCTGACTGTGTAGCAGCACTATAGCCCCTAGTCTGTATCACGGCCACATCTTTTTCAGTATTTGTCAGCATTTTGGAAAACATCTGCTGTTCATAAAACATTATGAAAAGTGATTTAAATACAGCTTTTTGTAAGAAGTTGTATTGCCCATTCCAAAAAAGGAGTAGAAATTGTGACAAATTAATATGTCTGGATTTTACATACAAATTGTTGATGTTTATCTTGCTTGTGTATTAGCTTTTCTGAAAAGCAGAACTCTAACCTAAAATGTAAGAAGTCGAGTGATAGTTATATTTCATACTGTTTCACTCTGAAACTCAGTGAAAACTGTTGCACCTAGTTCTCTTTATGGGGAACTAAAGTTCAGTGTGTGGTGTGGGGTTGTGGTGGTGGTTTTTTTTTTTTTTTTTTTTTTTTCCCCTTCATCATACTGTTCTAGCGCTTCTGCTCTTTTTGGCAATGGCTTTTTTCCTGCTCCCCCTCCTCTCCCATATGTGTGAGATTGCATTGGCTTCATTGTTCCTTGCAGGCACTCTCAATGAAAGTGATCTCTGAGAAGTTGGTAAGGCAAAGGATGTCAGGGACTTTAACTTAGAATTGGCAAAGTTAGCTGGGGAACAAGTACATTCACTGAAGTTTAAGACCTTGCTTTGTAGTTTCCTTGCCTTTTCAGTTGAGTATTATTGGATGGCATAGGGACAAAGCATATTTCAGTCCTCAGAGATACATTTTACAGAAGTTGTTGATTGATATTGGACACTTGCTTTTGGTTGTAATGAGGTAATTTGCTTTCTTTGATACAAATCCAAGAAAACCTCTTTGTCCCTTCCCTCAGCTGCTTCCCAGTGGGGAGTTTTTCACCCTTTTTGTACTTCATTGCGCAACGTGCAACTGGATGCATGGCTTTGGGGTTTGATTTTTTGCTTCTGCCAGTTCTTAAAGTGGCTTATTACTTCTCAACAATTTTGGTATGTTGAAAAATAACTTTCCAGGGAATGACAAGAAATGAAAAGAGCAGAAGGCAAGCATGGAATGAGAATCCTGCCTCATTTGAACACTTGTCCAGACCTAGGAGTGGCACGCGGCTGTGTGTTCCGAAAAACTCTACCTCTGCTTTTTGCTGCCAGCATGTGTGGAGTATGGCACTTGGATCTGTCAGCCTGCTTTATCAGGACTTCAGATCACTGCCAGCAGGAGAAGGAAGAAGGCTACGTGGAGTTTAAAGCCCTCTGTTACTAGAGCATTTAGTTCAAATGAGCCTGTGCACATCAGAGCCACCCTGCAATCCCTTTGCCTGCTTACCTCCCCGAGTCATTTGGAGGACTGAAGGTGACAGGCCGGGCACTCGCCGCCGCGCATGGAGGGCCCTGCTTCTCGGGAGGAGTGGCGGCTGGCTGCCCTGCTTGCCTATAGACAGGGCAATGTTTTGCATCTCATGCTTCCTCTGTCATGCTTCAGACTTAAAGGTGGCATCACCACAAAAATTTTTTCCTCATCGTGGAACAAGCTACTAATTAACTACTACAGAAGCTTGGGGAGAAATAAAAAGAAGGAAAAGGGAAACAACTAGCATTGCACTTTCAATATAACTTCATTCTTGTTGAGATGAGTTTTAAATCTTGTAGACAAAGGGGGGGGGGGGGAAGGAAGTCTAGATTGAGCTGGTGACATCAGGTATCTGATCCTTAACTGCTGTGCTGTGTGCAGGTGCCCAGGCGATGGTGGGGGGCTGCAGGGCGGCCTCTGTGAGGAGAGGCCGGGGCTGCCCCGTGCCGGACACAGCCGGTTCCAGCCGGCTCCAACGGCCCCAGTGCAGGGCACGGCCGAGCCCCGCAGCCACGATGGTGTGCCTCAGGGAAAGCCTGTGTGAGAAAGGGCAAAATGCTGGACAGTCAGAGAGAGGAATGAGGGGGGAAGGTGTGAGAAACAGCCCTGCGGGCCCTGAGGCGAGAGTAAGAGGAGGGGTAAGAGGTGATCTGGCCACCTGAGCAGGGGTTCCCCTGCAGCTCCTAGAGAGACCACGATGGGGCAGGTATTCCCTGGCAGCCTGTGGAGAGGACCATGCCAGAGCAAATATGCACACTGCAGCCCATGGAGAGCCCATGCTAGGGCAGATTTATCCCGAAGGACTGCAGCCTGTGGGAAGGCTCCATGCTGGAGCAGGGGAAAAGCGTGGGGAGAAAGGAGCAGCAAAGAGGAGCTGAGGACTGACCATAAACTGCTGTCCACGCTGCTCAGGGAAGAAGGAGATAGAGGAGCCAGGAACGAAAGAGCAAAGGTGTGCGGTGGGGGGAGAAGGTGTGTTAGATTTTGTCTTTGTTTCTCACTATCCAACTCTAATTGACAATAAATTAATTTTCCCTAAGCAAAGTCTGTTTTGCCTGTGATGGCAATTGGTAAGTGATCTCCCTGTCTTTATCTTGATCCACGAGCTTTTCCATCTTATCTTCTCCCCCCTTTTGGCCACTGATGAGAATGGGGAGTGAGAGAGCAGCTGGGTGGGTGTCTGGCAGCTGGCAAAGGTCTACTCATCATGACTAGGAAGTTGAAATCCATGTGTGCTGTTGAGAATATTCAGCACAATTGTTTAATTGACTTTAAATTATTTTTTTCTGCTAAAACATTTTCAGAATTTGTGCGTTCAAATGTAGCCCGCCCATGAGGTCAGCAAAATCTTCTAACTTCACATTTTTAGCTTTTGAATTCCGTTCCTATGGTAGGTGAGGCCAAAACGCTCCTTCTGTGGACATATGTAAGGTAGATATTTTGATATGCTTTGTTTTTTTAATTCTGAAGAAACTCTTGAGTAATAGATACTTCTTAACTAAGGCATGCAAAAGGCAATTCAGTTTTAGGGTGCTATGCCAGCTAAAGTTTGTTAAATAGGAATGACTTGTGTGGTTTCTTAGCCATCTTAGCTAATTCAAATGAGGAAAATTAATGTTTGCCAAATGAGGAGAACTTGATGGGGTAAATTGTAAGTTTCTGGAAAGATTTGAAATAAATATTATAATAAAAAATATGTTGGGAATTGTCCTGGAGTATCTCCATTTACAGAGAACAGATGGCATGGAGATTATTAACAGCATACAAAGCTTTTTACCTCTTGGTCACAAGTTTGAACTGCCATGAGGCTGGACATGATTGAAAGTTGTGACCATCTGTCCAACGGCCTACATGAAATGAGTTAGTCATCTAAATCCAGTTACTAAAGAGCATCACCTGCATCATCATGTAAATATCACAATTAATACCCATTTTTGTCTTTTATCGGTTTGTCTTTTGGAAAGGGAATAGCTTTTCAATAATGGTCAAAGCTCCTATAGATTACAAATACACTTTTGCTGTAACATGAATTTGCTTTGTTTTTCCCCAGACATAATGTGACTGAAAACATTAATTCATTTTAAAATATCATAGTTTTAAGGAACTACATTGATGTCCTGGCTTGTTACGTTGAAAGAGGCATTTTATTTCGATTGCCAAGTCTTAATCTGACTCTGATCCCACAGTTATGCTATTGCAGTACCTTTGCTCTGCTCTGTCTACACACTAATTGAACCTTTCAAAGGCTTTAAGGCCAGTTTTCTTAATTTTAAACTTATCTTTCTGGCCGTCCAAAACTCAGAAGGATGCTACCAAACTCTTTACCCCATTCACCTTGCAAAGCGAATGTTACTGTTTTCTTTTGATAACTTGAATGACGTCAAACAAATAAAACTTTTTTTTCCTAAGCAGATGTTCATAAGAAGGCCGGATTTAAAAATCTGAGGCTTTTGGTTCTTTAGCTTTTAGATCATAGGCTTAATTTGCAGAGGAGAAAAAAAAATCATGAAAAAATTACTGTCTTGAGAAGAAAACAAACAAACAAAAAACCTTTGCACCCCTAACTGTTGTCTTTGTTCTACTTAGCGTATGCACTGTTGAGAAGAATTTTCATACAGAGCTGAAAGATTTGTTAAGATGTTTGACCTATTTGGTTATAAACTGAACATTTGGAAAGACTTGAAATGGTGACTGCTTTCTTTTACAGGATTATAAAAACAGAACAGCTCATGCTGAGGATTCCTATGCTCTGTTTGGAATGCTAATAAGCATGTGAAAGGAATCAATGAACGTTATTACTCATCTGCGTCAGTCCTTGTATAGTTTTTCTATTCTTTTAGTGACCACGGTTTCCTAATAGCGTACCATGTAGTGAGGGAAGGAGAAATTGCAAGGGACAGGAGGATAATCTGAATCCAGTTTATCATAGCCAGATCCTTTTATTTCACTGAAAATATTTTCAAATACTTGTTTTATAGCTGTTACTTATGTTAATGTGTGAAAAATACAACTGAATGCAACAGATCTTATCCTAAGTAACTTACTCATTTACAGTTTCATCCTACATCATTGCACTTTTTCACTCTCATTATTCTGTAAATTGCTCATAGTATATTGATTGTGGATAAATAATTTGATGCGTGCATTGGCTATCCATAGTTAGAAGGAATTCCAAGTAACTAGACTTCAGTTTCTGCACCCTCAATATCTTCCCTTATTGTCAGATTAATTTGTACCATGTCCAATGAAATGTAGGCTTTTCTGGTGTGCTGGAATGCTAATATTTGCATTCTTTACCCATTCTGCATTATGAAGAATTGGAGGAGAGAGGTGGGGATGAACTTTGTCATTGAAACTAAAATAGTCACAGGACAAGATATGTTTATGGTATAGAAGCAAGAGATAATTGAGTGTCTCCCACTGAAAAGGTGAAATGCCTGTTTCAAACTTAACATTACTCCCTCTAAATAAGTAGGAAAGAGTGCCTATTGCAACCTAATGAGAATAATAGTTGCTACAGTCTGAAAGGAAGCCCTTTTCTTTGTTTGCTCTCTTGGTCATAAGTCAGTTAAAAAAAAAAAAATCCATGAAAGAGGAATTTGCCAAAGTAACAGCGTTTTAGCAGGATTTCTTTGTAAGCTATATCCATCCATTGGTTCCTCTGAAACGATTCATAATATCCAAAATGATGGAAAGGCAAAATACCATTTATTTAGCTTTAAGTAATAGCCTTTATAGCCTCAATGCCATAGAAGGGAAATTAAGAACATTAATTGCTTTGGATACTCGTGAAGGCCTGTAACTTCATTGTCTGTTTTTCCTGCCAGATTACTCACAGTCAGAGAGGTGATAGCAGTTGGCAGATACTTTCCTGATGGTTAATATACTTTAGGTTTTACTCTGGAATTAACTTAACGGGGAGATTCCTTGGCAGGCATCCCTCTCTCAACTCCGGAAACATCAGTGAAACTTGCCATAAACAGGACACCTCTCCCCCCAGTCCATAACAAAATAAACTCCATGCTATCTGCCTAGCTCTAATATTATTAGTACATCTAGTTTTTAATGAAAGAGTACCCGTTTACAGATGAAGTTTAGATTCTTTTCACATTAATGTATGTTTGTTTTAAGTGCTTATTGATGAAGTTTCTGGCTCTATTAGGAGAAAATTATATACTCCAAAGAATACTCTTATTATTGAAAAGTTGGCATATGTTACACAAATATGGGACACTTTGAAGAAATGCAAATCTTAAAGGCCTAGTTTGTGGAAGGTAAACACAAGTGTGTGTGTGTGTGTTTATTTGTTTATTCCTTCTGACTAGAACAGTAAAAGCAGAGGTTTCCTGTGATCATGTGTAGGAGTTCTTTAACTTGGCACTGGCAAAGCTGCGTATCAGTGAGAACCAGCAGTTTGAATTTGCAGAAAGAAAATATATGTTGTTATCTAGGAATGTTTTATGAGCTTCTGAAGTAATCTTCAGCAGTGCCAGTCAGAATGCCGTTTTGGCATGCTCTGTAGTGTCTGCAGTGTTTGTGCTGTTCTGCAGCTGCTACAATTGTCAGGCTTTAAACATAATATATCTTTATCTACCATTGGGATTGAAATAACATGGTTTCATTTTTGCAGATAGAATATTGGTCATTAATATGCAAACAGATACCCAATTATTATTTGTCCTGCTGTTTTTAATTCTGGCAGACTGTCAGTGCTGGGATTTGAAACAAGCTCCTTAGTGTGAAAGGTCTCTCTTGTTTGTGAATAGTTCTGGAGAGCTGACATACACACTGACTTTCTAAGGCTTACTAAGTCATTAGGGATGTTAAATGTATTATATTTTTTGTAATTTTCAGGGTGTTTTAGAAATGAGTTTTGCTAGATCATTTGAAATAATGGAGCTAATATCTTTCAAGATACTTGACACATTGCTGCTTTTGTCAGGTAACTTATGCAACTGTGCTGATACAGTTAATATAAACTAGCAATTGTGTAACTTTCACAAGTAGTTGAGAAATAAGCATTTATCTTGGGCTGGGTCTAAAAGCTACTTAACTAGAAGTCACACAAGTTAATATTTTAGAATTTATTGTGAACTGTGTTTTCAGAATTACTAATACCTTGGGGGAAAAGGAATGTATGGATAAATATTTTAATCATGCATACAATTTATATCGGCTTTTGTAAAAATGACTAATTAGGTGATGCAGAAAATACAGGTTAACTTATTAGTAACTGCGAGTGGGGGGAAAAACCCAAAGCAAACAAAAAATGGTCAGACTTTTGGTAAACTGCACTTCTGAATGTTTCCACGTGTTCTGCCTCACTTCCAGCCTTGAGCAAAACCAGATGCATATGTCTTATACTTCATTCATTGGTTTCACTGATGTTAAAACTTGTTTCCTTTGTGCCAGCAACAGACTTGCTGGGTAGTGGAACGAGCCTTGTACTTTTGTAAATGTAGAACTAACATTGCCGTGATAGAGGACTTCTTTAGACAAATATAATTTTGGTTTAGAGAAATAGAATACTTATTCGAATTTCCCAACTTTTTCTACATTCAAGATCGAATAGGTTGATAAATAAATTTGGGGCTGAGACGCTGCTGGGTTATCTGCAGTCCTTATTGAATTAATGGGAACTTTTGTTAATTTTGAACTCCATGAAAGCAGGTAGGCTGCTATTTGAGAAGGAACCATGCTGTTCGGGAAGTACTCTCAAATGTGTCTAATGTTTTATGTTAAATAGTGTAGAGCATCAGCTGCTGTAAGAATGTATTCAGGTTACAGGTCTTCACAATTCATGATGCTGTTTATGGTTCCTAGGTAGCTCCTTAAGGAACTTTATTTTAAAGAAAAATTAAATAACATAATTTTCTTTTCTCTTGATGACTTTGGTGATTATTGTTAGAGCTGTGAAATGTTACCCTCTGCTAAGAGCCATGTGTTCAATGTTAATCTGCACAGTCTTGCTAACAGTATTTACAGCATTCCCGAAGTATAAATAGTGAGTTGATCTATTTAGCACATTCTAAAATCTTTTTTCCTTATCAGGGAGAAGTTCTTGCTGAGGTTTTGTCGGAATAATCGTAAGTGGAACACTGAGATAGTGCGGAACATTAAGTTCTTTCCTACCAAATACATGTTAAGATGTTATTACCTCATATACACAAAGGGTTGTTAAACACATTTGGCTTAAAGTGGAGAGATTAGCCCCATTTATCTTCTTGCAGTTTTTGAACTATCTTTTGACTTCAGAAAAAGCAGAATGTTAAGTTTAGCAGTGAAAGTCTTTTATGGTTCAATCTGAAATGGGATAAAATTCAAGCGATAAAAAGACTTCAATGTTTTGTGCCTGTTAGCGGCTACAGCCTTTTTAGGCAGAAAGAGTGTCTAGTTTTGGGGTATTTTTAAAAAAAGGTCTAAAAGACACCATTACGAATGATGAGATGATTGTTTCTTGTTCATTGACCTGAAGTGGTGGTTTTGTGGTTTTTTTGGGTTTTTTTTTTTTTTTTTTTTTTTTTTTTACTCTTTGGTACTGCTTTTGTCCGAACTAGTTCAAAAATTTAGTTGTGTTGGTAGAATGCAGGTCTAACTTAGATGCTGAATTCTATCTGAGAATCTGATTTTATTTCTTCAGTTGCTGTCCTAGTACTTAGTTAAATTGATTTTTTTTTTAAATAGTTATTTGAATTCCAAAATAGATTTAAGCCTTAAGGAACAACATGCAATTATTATATGATTGCAACTTTCTAGTTTAGAGAAAGTGTGACTGACAATTGGATATAGTTTATAAATCTATAAAATGTTACCTCTGTCTAGTTATGTCAAGAACTGACACTGTGACAGGAGGTACACCTGTCTTTGTAGGTTGGAGTTTGCTTTCACTAAGTAACTACAACATTTTGAACTTCAATCTTCCAAAGTAAGGCTAGGGTGAGAGCTTTTCCATGACTATCCCATTTCAAGCTTCGCAATGAACAGCAGATATCCTTAACTATCACCTTTGTACAGCTGGCATGCTTATCTGCACTGTTTTCCCCTGAAACATGAATCCCAAATGAAGCTTTCAAAAGTACCCACATCATGTTGAAACTGAAAGGCATTTATTTTCCTACTTCTTTTGCACTCCCTCTTGTTATGGGCAAAAGGGAACCCACCATACGTATACAGGGCCAAGAATTTATTGTTAGTCCTGTTAATTTTTTTGAAGTCTAATAATTCAACCTACCTAATTAATACAGGAAAAACCTCAATAAAAATAATTTTAAAGTCTTTACCAATACCCACGTAACCAGTAGCCTACATGTATCAGAAAAGCAACACTGAATTTGGTTTTGATGTGGTAAATGAATGGTCATCTTTAGCTTGCAGCTCTTTTAATGAGATATATCTTGAAATTTGTATGCTGCATTTGTGGAGTGAGGCAGAACGGGATTGAGTGATCCTAGGATCCATTGCAAGTTTATGAACGTAAAGGATAGTTTGTGCTATTGCATATAGCAGCAGCTTAAGAGCTGAAGCTCAGCGCAGCAGACATCTGTATTTGATGGAAGAGAAGAGAATGATGGAGATAAAAGAAATTCAGACATATGAATTGTCAAACAGTTACATGGTTTTGATCAAGGGTTTAAAAATAAAAACGAATATATTTTCAATGCTAGCACTGGACTAAGTATAAGTATTAGGAAGAGGGAGAGGAATGAGCAAGGGAAAAATAGGAAAGATGCCAAGTAACTTCTGTAATTGATCAGAAATATTTTGAAACAGGAATAAAGTGGTGTGAAAGAGAAGGATTGAGCAAGATAGGAGCAGTAGCGTGAGCTGGGAAAGAAAATAAAGGGTTCAAGATGTGGCGAATTATGTTGGCTGTTTCCGAAGAACCATGTTCAGATGCCCGAGTTGCTGCTTTAATTGTTGGAAATAAGTTCTTACATGCAAAAATATAAATGATGCAAACTGAAATAACAGGGATCAGTAGAGGAAATGCCAGGAGTTTAGAGCTATAAAGAGTTTTCAAAATAAGACTTTGGTATGAAATTTTCTGCACAGAGAATATTGTTAAAGATGGTATTATGCTGAATGAGAGAGAACTTTCATGAAGCAGTGGGACAGAAAATACTTGCTGAGATCTAGACTTGTGAAAGAATGTGTAATGAACCATATCTACCAAGACAGAGCACTTCATAGTGGTATAACCACTCTGAACCTTAAGACTTAACAGTAGCAGTCAGTGTGGATACCGAAATTCTGAAGGATAACTAACAAACACTATTTCAGCTATAGTTATTGGCTGTACTTCCTCAATCTCAGGGACACGCTGGTTTTGTTGACTGTTACACTGCAGCAGTAGTTAGAAAGCGACTGGAAATACTCGGGATAGTTGAGAAATACAAAGAAACTTCATTTACTCATCAGATAACATCTTTTGTGTAATCTGTACATCTGTGCTACAGTGAAAATTAGATCAGTTGTGCTGGCGCTAGTATGTCAGGCAAGTACAGTGAATACTGACAGAATTGATTCTTGGAGTCAGCCAGTGACTTGCTGCTTCATCTGAAATTTAAGTGAGTCATGCCAAGGGAAATGATGAGCATGTAGTTCTGTATAACAGAGCCTCTGATGATGGGATACAGCATATTCGAGAGCAGCTTCACAATAGCATGTGCAGCATTGTTTTACTGAACTAAAAATGATGGAAAAAATGAATCAGTCCAATTGCACAAAATTAGCTTTCACAGCAAATATTTGTTTCTTAAAATTTATGTTTCTTAAAACTTAGACTATTTATACTATTTAGATAATAGTTACAGACTTAATTGGCAGAGGATACTCACAAGAATACAGAGTACTTTCAACTTGACTATGTTCTGTCTGATCAGGCATGTTACTAATATTTGGAGATGGGGAGTTCCAGGTAGTTTTGAATAATTTGGTGAATAATGCTTCAACTGCCTCCTTTATGGGATATTTCTTTTATTGACTGGAAATCTAAATGTTGTCTAAATTTATTAGCAAAAATTCTAAGTTACTTTACATATAAGAAACCCTGTGCAACATCATCTGATGGCTGTTGTGCAGCAAAAGTGAGCAAAAATGGCATGTGTAAGGCTTAAAGCCAAACTTGGAGTAATGAACTCATTTGTCTCAGTTGAAAAAGGCGGGGAAGAGGTCACTCTTCCTTTTTTCACTTTAAAGTAAGAAGTCATCTGTGATTAGATAATACTCAAAAGATCACAATTGAGCTACTGGGGGGGAACTTTTCACAAATTAACCATGTTACTTGATATTAGATATCAAATTAGATCAAGAAATTCTAAGCAGAAAGAAAGGAAAACTTTCTTGAATTAATTAGAGATTATTAGAAAATAGCCAGTGAAAAAGTTACTGTAATATTATACCTACAGAAAATAGCTGGAACAATTGTCAAGATTGCAGAGGTTTTTCTATGAAAGAAACTAGCTTAATTAGAGACTGTTTCAGCTGACTATGAAACAAAGAAACCCCACTAGAAGGTATAGCAATTGAGGCAAGTAACAGGGTTAAAATGTGAGAAGGATGCAGTAAGGTTTTCTGAGTGAAATGAACCATAGCAGTCTATTTCTGGTTTCTCTCTTTTTTCAAATTTTAAGGTATGATTTTTTTTTTCTCATCCACTACAAGAAGTAATACTGGTATGGATACAGTGAAGCATTAACTACGGAAGGTAGTTTTTATCTTTAAAGAATGTGCAGTTCTTAAGTATTCCCTCTTTTCTGAATCTGTGTGACCACAATACCAGCTAAAGTATGATTACAAAATTAGAAATATACTGTAACAGATTTGTCTGGAAAATTATGACTGAACTCTTCCACTTGTTCTTGAGGTGTCAGTAAGTTTCTTCTATTATACTGGGCTAATAGTGGAAACCTTTTAACAGAGGTTATCTTCTGATTCTTTATTCCTATATTTTTATGTAACCTGGCAACACAACTGGAACTGAAGGGCAGAGATGCAGTTCATCCTGCAGTCCTCCTTCAGCAACTCATTCCAGAACTTTGTCAAACCAGCATGGTCCTTCTGTATCTACCTAGAGAAGAAGAATCCAATGATAGTGCTAATGTCTATGTTTGCAGCCAATTTCAATCAATTAGAATGGAGATACCTGTATAGGAAAAGTGAATAGTCAACACAGTGGCGGTAGGAAGCTTTAATTTTTCTGGTTTTTAATCGGCCACATTTTCTGTCTACCAATATGGATCTTTCTGAGAATTCTGTTCTTCAAGATAACTTCAACAGGTTGAAAAAGAATTTCCCACTTAAGAATCATTGCTTGACAGGAGAGTATTACAGAATCACAGAATCGTATAGGTTGGAAAAGACCTTTAAGAGCCTCAAGTCCAACCGTAAACCTAACACTGCCAAGTCCACCACTATACCATGTCCCTAAGCACCTCATCCAAACGTCTTTTAAATACCTCCAGGGATGGTGACTCAACCACTTCCCTGGGCAGCCTGTTCCAATGCTTGATAACCCTTTCAGTGAAGTAAAATTTCCTAATATCCAGTCTAAACCTCCTCTGGCACAACTCGAGGCCGTTTCCTCTCTTCCTAACACTTGTTACCTGGGAGAAGAGACCGACCCCCACCTCCCTACAACCTCCTTTCAGGTAGTTGTAGAGAGCAATAAGGTCTCCCCTCAGCCTCCTTTTCTCCAGGCTAAACAACCCCAGTTCCCTCAGCTGCTCCTCATCAGACTTCTGCTCTACACCCTTCACCAGCTTCGTTGCCCTTCTTTGGACACGCAATTATTGTGTGTATTTATACATGTCTTCTGTACATAAGGTAAGTATAATAACAAAGACATTTCTTTGTCCAAAGTAGATTGTACAATGCAACATTCATCAGAGCAATAAATTTGGTGTTATTTTTTTCTCCCGATTCTAAGCTGAGCTACCTTTATTTGGAAGATGGGAAAGTAGGAATTGTTAAATAAAGCTTTGACTTAAAAGAGATCTTGTATTGTCATAGAAATCTTATACCTTCTATTTTTTCCAGAGAATCTACACAATATTTCTGAAGTAGTGAGGATGACATAAGTCTTTAGACCTATACTTAAATGTATAAGGAAAATATGTTTGAACTTTTGCACATTGTCAGTTGTCTAAATAATATGACATAAGGTTCTACTTGGCTGTTTGTGATTAACATCCTTCGTTCTCTCCATGATAACTTGGCGCAGGCCATACAGATAGGTATAATCAAGTGGAATAACATGTGATGAAAGCAGAGCTTGTTGGGCTTTCAACAAACACCATGTTTTGGAGTAGTTTTGTACTCATTTCAAAAAGAAAGCTTCTAAAAGAGAAAACAAGCAAACTGATAAAACCCCATTTTCTTATAGTTCAAATATAATTCTATTTTGTCTTTTGGATATGTCAGACAAAACTTTTTGACCTGAAAATTCCTTTTTTTCAGAATAGGACAAGTTGTTCTGTTTGTTGACGACAGGTTTAAGAAAGCAGCTGTTTGGTGCTCAAAAATGCTAGTGCTTGATGATTTGTAGACACTGGCTAACTACAAAAGTTGAAAATTGTTTATTTTTTGATTTCTAGCTAGTGTAGGGGAGGTTAGATTTGAAGTGGCAATTCAGTTAACGTTTCATTTGAGATAAGAGCTGATGCCGGTATACAACTTTCGATCCTGCTTTGGATTCCTAACAACCAAACTATAGAAGACTTTGTAGGCCAGGTTCATAAGAACATGTGACTGGACTGAATCAGACTAGAGGACCGTATACCATTCTCCTGTCTCCAGCAGTGAACAGAGGAGCTCAACTATTTATGACACTACCCCTAATATCTCTGTGTATCTTATTTTGTGAACTTCTGGAGCCAGCTGTGGGGTTTTACATAATTAGTTACCCTCATTGGATTGTTATTCCATGAACTCGCCCAGTCTCTAGTGTAATTTTTAGCTTTCACTTACCTTTTGGCAAGGAGTATAGCAGACATCTATTGCAAGCAAACTACTTCCTTTTGTTTTAAACCTGTCTTCTACTCATTCATTTTGATAACTACTAGCTCACATATTAGCTTATACAGTGATACTTAACTGCTCTCTCTGTGCCACTGATGACTATGTAGACTTTGTAGTCATGGCTTTTAAATGCCCGAGTAAGCTGATGCATGATTTTGTAATTGCTGTTGCTCTTTGAACCCCCCCCCCCCCTTCCCCGCCCCCCCCCCCCCCCGTATCCTTTTAGATGAGGTGATCAGGACCTAGCACAGTATTCAAGATGTGGACAAACTGAATTTATACTGTGGTCTAATGATGACCTCTGTTTTGTTCTGTTGTTTTCCTAATAATCACTAGCATTCCATTAGCTTGTGGCAAAAAAACAGAGTACTGGCTTGATTTTCATAGCATTATCTAGCATTACAGCAGAGCCTCGCTCCTGAATGGTGATAGTCAACTTAGCCTGCATAAATGTAAAAATGAAGTTAAGATTTTTGACATGTCTCACATGACTTGTACTGAATTTAATATACCATTTTATTGTAAGTCACAAAGTCTCATTAAGATCATCTGCAATTCTTCACAGTTGCCCACTGTACTTCCTATTCAAAATAATATCATCAGTAAAACCATGTTAATTTATTATATGTCCCTCTTTTTTAGATCACTTGTGTGTATTTAGGTTTACTGCTATCTATAAATTTGTTCAGCCTTTGGTCGAACTGAAAAATAAACTGGGATTAGAATTGTCACAATAGTCATTTACAAACTGTTTACAAGATGGGTCTCTGCCCATGGTATCAGATTAAATATATCTGCTTTTCTTTTTGAAAGTCCCTGGGGGATCTCTTTCCTGTGCTGTCCTGTTCAATGTCAAAGTTTCTCTTGCTCCTTTAAACTAAGCCAGCTTCCATTGCCTGTTTGTTAGCACTTCTAAACTTTCTCCCTCACTGTTCTTCAGATGTGTGAGCAGCTCTCCATTAACACAAGCAAGCTGCTTCACAGTACTCCTACCAACTGCAGATAAGTACTATCCTTTGACAATGACTCCTGAAAAAACAGTCTTGACTTGTTTCAAGTCATTACATCTTCATTCAGCTTCTGTGAAATTATGCTGAAACCTCTGCCTGACATGCTCTTCCTTTTTCTGTATTCACTCCTCAGGCATGATATCTTTTATCTCTCTCTCTCTCCCTTTTTTTTTTTTTTTAATTTATTTGTTAATTTAGTAGGCATCATAGTAGGAGCCTGGTCTGTATTTTATGAACTTTACTAACACAGGTAAATGAAATATATTAATACAGAAAGGAGCAGCTGCTGCTAAATGTAGTGGAAGTCCTCCTATAATCATGCACATCAATAAGGATGCTTGGTGTTGTCTGGGGACTGAGAATTCTAATTTTATCTCTATTGTGCCATTAGGTTTTCAGGTAAAGTTTAAAAAAATATTTAAGAATTTCTCTCCATTTTCTTTTGACTGCATAAGATGTTGTGATACGCATTGTGAAAGGTAAACATGGGAGGAGATTGTGTTTTATTTTCCTGCACCCTCTTGTTTTTGGGTCTGGCTTTTTACTTGATCTAAGTGTTAAAACAGTACTAGGATTCCTGAAAGATGCCACACTTCTTTGCTGTAAAGAAATCCAGCCATATTGGAGCTGTATGTTCAACAGAGGAAGCAATTGAACTGAAGTGGGGCTGTGTAACATGTTTTAATATTTGAAATCAAGTTAGGTGAATAGGGTAGCTTAGTACAATGAGTTGGCTGGATATGGGTGAAGAATGGGCCTGTTATTCCCAGCTGAAGTGGGAAATAGGGAACATAATGTAGAAGGGAGCAAACCACTTGGAATTGAACCAAGAAGATTAATTGGGAGTGATAGGCTTTATTAGGAGAGGCAGGTGCAAAAGAGGTCTTGAACTGCTTGAGGAGTCTGGAAGAGAATCCAGAATTCCTGAGTCTCAGACTTCATTAGATGTTGGCAAGTAGCCATGAAATCCACTAACAGAAAATGTGTGCTCCATTTCTCTCTCTTGCTGGTTCACACAGCTGTTGTAGGTTATAATCTTGTATCAGTTAGGAATGCCAGAATCCATGCCACTTCTTCAATTTTAATTTGCCCCCCATTCTCCCTGTGAGTATGTATTATAATTGTCTTTAATTACATGTTCACACACTGTCTTTCACTCGATTCTTACTCAGTTTAATGCATAGGATGGATGGTATTTGGAGAAGGAATGAGAGTTGTACAGTTAATGAAGCTGTTGTCTCTAGGGTTTCTGCTGTAACTTGCTGCAGAAATTGAAAGTCATGTAGGGAATGAAACAGATAAATGAAGGAGAAGAAAAATGATGGTCTTCCCATGTAAGCCATTCTAGAGTACTGAAGATTATTGTTCTCACGGCTTCTAACTTTGATGTTGTTTAAACCAGATTTTCATATATGTCCCCAACGCATTGTTTATAAAAAAATGACTTTAATATCTAGACACTTGCATGGTAGGTGTCTTGGAGTAGATTGTCAGACACCAGCACAATAAGGAGGAAGGATGACTTAAGTTAGCTTGCTGGAAATCTGAAGGAAAGAAAATTCTTAGAACTCATAGCTACAGACAGTGCTGTGTTGTGCTAGGGATCACAGTCTTAAACTGTGCGACACTGAAGAATCAATATCCTATTTCAAAAATGAAGAAGGCTTAAGAGATTTCAAAACCAGAATGGTTATTATTACTTCTTTTTTTTGCCCATCAATTTGGAGGAAATCCGACTTTTCTCCATTTCCCGGGAGAGTACTGTACCCCATGTTGTTCTAGGCTGGTTTGTCTCACTCTCCTTGAGCTCGTTTTCTGTATAAATGCAGTGGAAGGAAATGCAAAAAAAAAAAAAAAAAAAAAAATCTTAGATTTTTATCACCATCTGGTGAAGGCCCTATTCACTGGGTAATCTATTTAATAATAGAGGCTTTTTCATGGTTGTGCAGTATTTGACGTGGAATAAGCATGTCTACCAGAGAAGGGCGGCATCAAAGCAAGATGGATGATAGAATGACTAGTCTTGTCAGTGTTAAGAGGCTTAGGTGTGAACTGCTCAGCAGTTGCATGATATAAGCGGTTGTATTTATGTACTGAAAGTAGATGCCTTAAAATCTCTTTGACATTTTGTAGCAGTTGTGCTTTTCTGGCAAAATGTTGGGTTTAGAAACCCCAAAAGCTAGCTAGCACCATTCCTTGGCTCTACATCTGGAGCCAAAACACTGAAGATTTGGAGCCCAGGTTCCTTAACATGGATCCAATCACACTGGGGCTTTCCAGCTACAGGACACAGGTTGCCCTGGCATATAGTAATGCCTATGCTAAATGAGGAGGAAATCCCCTTCCTCATAATCCATATCTGATATTGGCTGAATTGAATCTAGCTGTGACATGACTGATAGCCCAGTGTGAGAAGAAATGAAAAATCAGAGTGGACAATAAACCTCACATTTTGTGAAGTGGTGTTGTATTTAAACCAGTCAGTGTGGATTTTTTTTTTTTTATTTTTTTTTAATTGGTGTGTGGAAAAGTATCATGTCACTAACCAGGTGGTTGTTAGATCTCTCCAAACTCACCTTCACAAAAGCATTTTATCTAGCAACTGTTTTTTATCAGTAAACATGGTTAGAAATGCTAGCACATTTGCACCCAAACACAACAGCAAACATGTTGAGAATTCATAATTTAAAAAAAAAAAAAAAATCGAGAAAGAGGTTTGCTGTGAACACAGAAAATAAGTTCTCTGGAGTGTATGTGTAGGGGGATAGTTCATGGTTGTGAGGTTATAGAAATCTTAATGGGCCACTGAAAACACATACTTTAATATTAACTGTGATGTTTTATTTTCCCTGTCTTTAAAGAGAGATATAACAACATATACCTTTACTTAATGGAATTTTTTGTAAAAATAAATTAGTCATTCTAGAGCGCTGAGATACTACATTGATGAAGAAGGTGGAAAAACACATAAGTGCTTAATTCAGAGAAAGATATAGCTATTTTTCAATAAATAATGCTTAAGAACACATATTTAAAGATGAGGAGAAATCAAAAGTACTAGAGCATCTTTTTTTATGATATGAACTTCAAAGATTTTCCAGTATGATAGTGTTCTGTTTTTTATGTCATATGTAAAATGTAAGTGTAAGCTTTTTAAAGAGCTTTTTCCTTAAATTTGAGCTTAAAAAGTAAAATTTTGACTATGGGTAATTAGGCTTGATTATATGCCATTATTGTAAGAGGACCACTATCAGAATGTTGTACATTCTTTTTATGTTACTGTATTCTTTTTCCTTTTTGACATAATTAAGTGGAAAAGTAACTAAAATAATCTCCCCTCCCCCTCCCCCCCTTGTGGGAGAAAGAAACTGGGGATTTTTTGCTTCCAAATTTTCATTTAAATTATTTTCTTTATATAAAATTCTCAACTGTCTTTAACTGAGATGAAACACGATCTCTTTCTCAGAATGATCAGCCCCATGTTCTTGATCAGTCTTCCATTCTTTCCTCCTTCTTACTGCACTCATGTTTTTCTAGAAAGTCAGCTTCCAAAAAATCTCAATTTTCCTGAAAGATTTTATTACCAGGTAGACCATAGAAGATTAATTAAAAAAGAAATAAAAAGGAATGTGAATTTTAAAATGTTTACACTAACTCTAATTGCTCAATTATTAAGGGTTTTAGAATTCACGATGACCTTTAGCTGAGTTGTTAACCAGTTCCTATTCAGTTTTCTTCCAATTAGTTATGGAGGACTTATAACCTGGTATTTCAGAGTGTGAAAATCAAAGCTAACTTTTCACCTTTTTTTAAGATTACTTTTTTATCCTTAATGATTTCTGTCTTTTTCGAGTTGCCTTCTGAATCACTTGCATTATTTCAAAGCGCTAATACTGTTGTGTACTGATGAATGAATTTCAACAGAGGTAGTGTTAATCTGATCTTCATTAAAAGTTTGGAGAAAGCGAAGGGAGTAAAGGGAGGGACTGTCGTGTTTTGCTAAATGGGAGTGGATTCTAGGGGAAGGAGCTAAGTTTTGCTTAGGATTACCCTATTTCCTTCTTTTTCCTCCAAACAGTAATATATGTACGTGCTCTGTTGAATAGGTGCACAGCAAATACGGCTGACTTTCTATGCCTTGGCTGAAAAATTTGTCTGTGTCTGTATAAGAATGACTTCTCAAGGATTTCTTGTATTTTAGCTTTTTTAGCACAGTTATTCCAGCTAAGTTCAGGGAACTAGAAGCTCTGGACAAAATGACATCATGTATATGCAGATCACCTGTGGTGCCTGTCAAGTTGGTGGCACAGGGCATCAACAGTCCTGTGTCCGCACAAGTGCTTCTATCTAGAGTTTTCAAACATCTACATCCTGATTAATGCAACAATCTCTGATGCAGTTCCTGGGGAAATAGAAAGGGATATATGTCACTTTCCTCAGTGACGCATGCGTTGTAGGCTCTGATTGTTATTTTAATTTTTCTGCAGAGCTCTCCCAGAGAAAAAACAAGTTTTGCATTTTATAGCTGTTGAAGGACTCCTCATTTAAAGGTGTACTGATTTTATGTGCCTGAGCTCTTTATGGGGAGAAAGTGAGTTTATTATTCTTTATGTTAAACTCAAAATCATGCAATGTCCTCCCTCGACCCATCATGTCTGTTCTAGGCTGAAGAGTCATAGTCTATTTAATTATTTCTTCTGCAGAAATAATTTGGTACCTTGTTATTTTGAAAGTGCTCAGCTGCTGGAAGAAAAAACTCTCATTGAAGATGCATCTTTGGCTGGTTCAGCTTTAGAGTATGAGTAGGGGAAAAAGAAATTTAAGATTTACCAAGGCCTTTTAGCTCCAGCTGAAATCAACCATTATACAAATATATTTGCTATTCCTTTTCCTTCCAGGCATTCCATTCAAGATATTACTGTGGATTCTAATCTAAACCTTATCCACTGCGAACCAAATCCCAATGCAATGATAAGACTGGATCTTTAGGTTTTAACTTGATCACAATGACAGACCGTAACTATCTACGGAAATAAGATGGTAATTTTTGACCTGAAACTTAGTTTTAACCTTTTTGCTGTACCACCTGTGAAAGACTGAGCTTGCTACTCTGTACGTTTGCCTTCCTTTGCCAAAGGTTTCCAAGACCAGGAAATGTTGTTGAGAGCACTACACAGGAGAAAACATCTAATAACCAGTCAAGTCCAGAACTATCGGTATTCGACCTAGGAAAAAGGCTTCTATACTTAAATGCACGATAGCAGTTTGATTTGTGTTATCTTAGGAGCAATTAGAGCACAAAAATTGGAACTGAAGTGCTTTGTGATTCTGAAAGAAAGGTAAATCTTGAGACTACACTGCTTTTCCTTTTTGAATAGCAAGTAAACAGAAGGGAGGTCAAGGCAGCAAAGATGTAATCACATTTTGCACTTTAAAAGATCAGTATAGTTACTAGTTGTGGTTTTTTTTTTTCAAGTGGTAAGATTAAATTTAAGGAAAAGGTTTCTAAAACACTTAATCTCTGCATCACAGTCGTCATATCGCTTTCAATTTCATAGTTTGCATTAGGACCAACAAACAATAAAAACAAATCAATTCCAATTTCAAGGTTTGGGAGACTTCTGAACTGTTAGAAACTTGGATAAATGTTGCAGCCTAACAAGACAGAAATAACTTAAAAGTTTCCATGCAAACTTCAACTTTCTCAATTTCCTGTATTGTATTAATATTTTAGTATCTAAAAGTAAGTATTTGAGAGGAAGGTTATATGTTCAGCAGAGCCTCATATGCATGCAGTGTGTGTAGAACTATCTAAGGTATATCTTTTCTTAGCCACATTTTTCCTTTTAAACATCAGTGTAAAGATTGATTTTGAGAAGATTTATGTACAAGACAAAATCTGTACAACATTAGGACTAAACTTTGAGGCAGACTGGTAATTTTCAGTAATCAATCTGCTTTTAAAAATCAAACTGTAATATTTCTTCTATTAACATTCTTTGTTTTGTTAGATTTTTGTCTTGACCTTTATGTTCTAAAATCATTTTAATGTTCAAAATTATTTTAGTGAATCTGCAATTGAGCAAGTCAAATTTATCTCTTGTCCCGCAAACCAATTATAGTAAATTACAGTCATTCAGAACCTAAAGACTGTAATAACTCTGACAGAATTATGAGCAAACTAATGGGTCATTTATTATCAGATAACTTTGCTTTCATTGAAAATGAATATATACTCAGCTATTTTTCCTTTCTAATTCAAGAATGGCTGTTAAACCAAAAAACTTGAAAGATAGCCTGCTATATTACTCTAATACAGTTCTACCTCGTACCATGTTAACAAAGATCTATTAGATTGGAATAATATTTTACCAGTAACAGAGCTGACCAAGTTAATTTTTATCTCAATAGAGAACTTGTTAACACTTTATAGTTTTCTGTCAGATGAGCATATTCTGGATAATATTACCTGGGGGGAAAAAAATCATCCAGTATTGCTGTTGCCAAAAAGCATATCTGTATCAAAGAAGATTCTCACCATTTTAAGTTGTGTCTTCCTCACAAGAAAGTAAAACATGTTTTTGTTTAGTAATTTCTTTGTAGGGTATACATGTGGAGATAGTAAAATGTCAACAATAAAGCAGGCATTGTGGAGATGCTGGATGCGTGGTTATTCTCCTAAAATTTGACAAATAAAACTATGATTGTGTATGCAGGTAAATTTGAAAATACATATATTCAAAACAAATATGAATGATTCATTGCTTTTTATACAGCAACAGTAGTAATCACATGCAAATATGATATGAGTTATCTGGCATTGATACAGTTACTGTACAAAACTATAAAAGGCAAACTGAATTTAGGTTCCTGAATATATAAACACTTTTAACTGCATGTTATTTTTTGGTTTATGGATATTTTTTCCCATGTGCATGTTGGTCTGTTACTTGCTCTAAAAATTCAGAAGTTTTTCTTATCCTTAAAGCTGAAGTGCCTTCAGATGCATGTCAGAGAAACCAGATGCTTCTTTAATGACTATATCTGATCTATTTTGAAATTTAGGTACTAGCTTTGTGTTTAATCATGAGCTGAAGAGAACATCAGTTCATCTGTCTCCAGTTGGAGGCACCTTTGAGAAATGTTTTAATAGGGTAATTGAGTGATCTGATCAACCAGCCTAATCTATAAAATCGCAGGGAGATGGAAGAGGCTTTTTAGTAAAGGATAGTTAACAGAAGGGTTCAAAAAGATCAACCATCGTGATTAATATCAGTGAGAGTAAGCAGTAGCTAAGCCTCAAACTGCCAAGGAAATAGGTTGCTAAGGGCTGTTAGTTCTGATGAACTTAATCCAAAGGGACTTAAGGCAGGATGATAGAATTTTGAGCTATTAGTAATTTTTTAATTCAATTTGAGACACCAGGAAACTAAATAGGGGTGGAGGGAGACATGCTAAGATGTAAGCCATCAAAATACCTTTTATTCTTCAAAACTATTGGAAGAAATAAAATGCTTGTAAGTGTCAAAAGATAATCAGGTGTGGAATAATATCTAAACAGTGCTTGAAACCAAAGTGTTTTGCAATCACCTCACTTCTCTCTAAGAGTGTAAGTACAGAGGTAAATGCAAAGCATGGCTGGTATTAATTCTGGTCTTGATACAGCTTATTACTTTTCAGGATACTTTTAGGGGATCTTCGCTTTCATAGACAGCATGTGTGGGAACCAAACGTAATTACTGACTGAAGCTCGCTTGAGACACTGTCAGTTTGCCAAGGTGAGGGGAAGATAAACACTTCTTTAGAGAAGTAAACTTTAAGAGACTGAAGCCCTGTGGCAGAATGGCTGTATTTATCAACTGGACCCTCTTTCGTCCTGTCTCATCTGATCTCAGTTACCTTTCTGAGGCAGAGTAATTCTCTGGAATAGGTGTATTTGCAGTTCAGTTTTGCTCAGAGTTCTGTTTCTCCTTTGATTGCTGGCTATTATATTATTTTCTGTATTTTTTTTTTCCTGGTGTATTATGACTCCTTTAAAGTTTGTCTGTCTGAGAGTCAAGTACTATTAACCAGTTTCTTCACTTGCTCTTTGTAGTGATTGGAGGATTCCTGCTAGTTAATTAGATGCTCTGTTTTATATGTCTTTAAGATCCACACTTTTAATAAGAAATCGATGAATCCTCTGAAAATTCTTTCAAATGAGAGTGGGTAATTTTTCAGTCACTTATAGTACCAGGAACCAGTCCTTTCTCACTGTGTAATACTCTGTCTTAATTTCATACACAAATTAATGAAGTCAAACACTGAGTTTACACCAGATCTTTAAAGAGGATCTGTCTAGCTGCAGATATTATTCAACCTAGACTTCCCTTTCCCCTTTTCATCTGCATTGTAATCTCTGGAACTTCCACAGCTCTCGAGGAGGTTCTCATCTGCCCTTTCCCAACACAGCTCAATTGGACTTCATATTGGGGTAAATGTCATTTCCATGTCTATGGTGCATCTCATACTTATCCTGCCTGCTTCATTGCTTTCAGCTGGCTTTGGTCCACCTTGCTTAATGTTGCCAAATCATTCCTCATTCTTTTGAGATAAGTGGATATTTTGGCTTATGCTATCTGTTACTGGAATTCATCAGCTCATTTTATTTTTTCCCACCTTTCATTTTCTTCCCAGAACTCTTCCAAGATTACATGGGATTTTTTTTTTTTTTTTTTTACGAATTTAAATAGCACATTGTACCTTAAATTCTTGGGCACCAGTTAAAGTGAACTGAAAAGGCATGAGTTCAGTGGAAGAGAATTTCTCTGGTCTTAAGCAGCAGGGCTTTCATACAATTGTAATGTGTGTAAATGTGAATATATATTTTTGAAGTGCTCTGATTTGTGATAAGTAAATTTCCCCTCCCATCTTATTTTTGTGTGTCAAGCAAAACAACCTATAGCAGAGTGTCACATTTGATACAAAGCCTGTATGTCAGTTTGCATTTTTTTATCACATTGGTGTTTTTATTAGCACCATTAGCTGTTAATGATGTTTTTGGAGAAAACAAATCAGGAAAATTAGAAATAAGAGGTTAGCTGCTACCAATAAACTAATGATTATTAAGTACCTTTCATTAAGGCATTGTAAAAACAATGTGTTACAGGTCACTTCTTAAAATCTTCCTTATGAAGGAGAAAAAAAAATCAAATGGACTGATAGTTTCAAATTTGGAAAACTCAATCTCTAAATATGAAACACCAGAATTATCTATGGTTAAATTCTTTCTTGCTGATGAATGGATACTTGCAATTGCTTGCTGATTAAATTTTACACTTGAAATTATTTTGACTGTGACATTTAGATAACCCGTTCTGCAACTGTTTTTGTTACAATGATGATGAACTACTTTAGTCATCATTTAGTCATTTCGGTAATTATGGAGAATATAAAGGAGCAGAAATTGAAGGCCAAATTTTTTTTCCCTTTTTGCCTTTAAACCCAATAAAAAACATTGGTCTTTCTTTAATAGTCCTCTTCAATTACCCTGTTTTCCATTATTTTGGTGTTATTTATTTGTGGGAAGGATGTTTGTTTTTATGACATTATCTCTTGTAGGTCTCTTTGTGTAGCTGTGTGCCCTAGGTGTGTGCCTTGTGTGTTTTAATGTAAAACTTTGTGATTTAAATGGAATTTTTAAATATCAGATATGTGAAGGTATTTTTCCTTTCGGTTTTTCTCCTAGTCCTACAATTTTCTTCTTTAACTGTAACCTCAAGAGTATCTTTGTTTCCAGCCATAAACTTTTCTTGTAGACTCAGTTTTAAAAGATCTTCTTAGTTAGCTGATCATAGAGACAGTAGAATTTTTATCATTTTTTTGTTTTGATACTCATTTTATCTTAGGATCATAGAATGGTTTGGGTTGGAAGGGAATTTTAGAGGTCATCTAGTCCAACATCCCCTGCAATAAGCAGGGATGTCTTCAACTAGATCAGGTTGCTTTTCAATTTGTTGATGTTGCTGCTGATTCAATATTTCATTATCCTTTGTATAAAGAAGCTTTGCAAAAACAGAAGAAAAGATGATAGACCTTACTAGTTTGATGATGGTTTCCCAGTCCTGTAGTTGGCCTCCAAGCATAAAGACCTTGTGAATATTATGGAGCAATTGCCACTACTACTTCTCTAGGATTTAGATCGTTGTATTCTTTTAAAGCTGGTGTAGTCGATTTAGCGAGATGCTGAATGAATACTCATCTAGTTCTCCATAGTCCTGGAAGAATCTGACTGTAGTAGGCAAACAACAATAACTCAGCCCTGAATGCAGACAGTAAGATTGAGTACAACTGCACATAATCCTTGGCTGTGGAATAGCATCTTTGTTTTAAGTTACTGGGGATGAATGAAAATATTCTTGAACTTGTTGGCTATGTAGATGTAGATTAAAGCTGCTTTTGAGCAAAACAGTGTCCTCGCTGTATGGAATCTTTGTCCATATGTTGGCTTGACCAAGATATAAGAGTATATGAGTGGTATTCTGAAGGGAAACCATGTATGTTTTGTTTTCATAATACAGGGCATTAGGTATTAGCATTTCAGATTAGAGTGAGAGCTTTCTTCAGCTGTGGTTCAGACAGCCTCTTAAAGATTTTTCTGTATGGAAATCACATTATCTTCCTGCACCTAACTTGTGCTACTTGAGGCTTGATGCCTTTTTTTTTTTTTTTTTTTTTTTTTTTTTTTTTTTTTTTTTTTTTTTTTTTTTTTTTAAGAAAAAAGCCTTTGGTCAATCTATAAATGGAGGTAACAAGTGGTTTCTTTCAAACCAGTCATAATATTTCACAGATTTCTGCAAACCCTGTCAGCTGTTTGACTAGGTTTAGCTTCGGTAAACATTGTCTTGTCCACCTCTCATAGTAACAGCATGTCCATATGCTAAAAATACCTGATAACCCATGCTATTGTGGAACCCTGCAATCATATGCCTGTAAAGCAACACAAAATGAAGTATGAGTCTTCTACTAGAATAGTTCAATCCCTGTGTGACTTGAGAAAATATACATACAGCCCTGTTTTAGTCATCTTCATTTCAAAGTGGTGTATGAGCCTTATGCCTCTTACTTCCCATCCATAAGTTTACGTTTATGCTAGCAGTATGCTTCCCATATGCCTGTACTGAGTAATAGAAAGTTTGCAATTGGTATACTTAGATTTTAAAAAAATCAGTGGCAAAGTATAGTGCTCCTTATTTGAAACTTCTAGCAATGCTACAAAAATTGCTTTGACACTTAAGTGATAAGCTTAAAGAAAAATGCAATCAATTAATATTGTGTCAGGAGTCATGAAATGTGGAAGATTCCTCTGACACTTCTGTTTGGGTATTTTTTTTGTTTGATTCATGTGGGTGTGGGTTTTTTTTTATGCTCTGGTATGCATCTGAGTCACTGCAAACATGAAAGCGTGACTTGTGTGAGGTCTCCTCGTTTCCCCACTCTGCTAACATCTATCCAATGTAATGTTTCTTGTGTGCTTTCCTGCAGCTATATTTGAATTACAGTAAAATCTTTGCAGTCTTGTGTTACTCTGGAACATTTAATGTCTTTCCCTCTTAAAATTCTTTGAGTATTTCCATAAATTACTGAATGTCTGATAGGGGGTCATTTTCTATTTAGAACTTAGTACATAGACCATTAACATCCTCTTGAATCTGATCTGACGTGTGCTTTTTTCAACCATAATAACAAGTTTTTCAAATTTTGATATTTAGTGGTCCCATATCTAATGCTCAGGTGATTCATAATTTAGCTTATAATGAAGAAACTCGGGTGGTTTTTTTGGTGTGTGTTGTGGTGGGTTTTTTTACTGTTTTCCATTCTTGAAGAGTTATTTTAATGCACTGAATAAAATATGTTAATGCAGGATTTCTGGTTAATGACGCTTATTGTTTACGATAGTTGGGAATTTTTAGTTTTCCTGTACAAAAGAAACTATATACTAACGCTCAATTGCAAAATGAGTCTTGAGTATCATTTGGCAAATCATTTATGTTCAAACTCAAAGACACTAAAGCACCTGCAAAAATTAAGTCCTCAAATGTTATAACAGTGTAAGCCATAAGAGAGGGGAAGCTTTGTTTTTTCCATCCTTCATCTACAGGAAGACGGGTTTTTAAAATGATGAGTAGATAAAATGAGAACAATTCTGCTACCATAGCGCCAATGAACTAGACGGAAAAATCTAACAACTTATTAAAGAGGTAATGTCAGGTGTGAAGAAAAAAATTAGGCTTGTAAAGGAAAGAAAGGGCTCTTGCCAACTTGGTTGGAATCTTAGATTTTGCTGTTTAGGATTGTGCAAGCTTGTCTTATCTAATGGAAAGGTTGATGAAGATGCTGCCTGGTTGAAAGACAGTTGAAGAATATGAAGAAATAAAAAATAATGTATAAGAACTAATTGGCTGGGAAGAAGTAAAATTATTACTAAATGTTTAGGGGGGCTCTGAAAGGAGAGAAAAATAAGGTAAAGAAGGTCCAGCTGTGTAACAAGCCTTTGAGGGCATTTTAAACAGAGCCAAGGGTTTCTGTGGATGTTACAATTGCAGATATTGAAGGGAACAAGAGAAATAGAATAGCACATTTAAATATTAAATAATAGGTTTTAAAGTAATATCATTATTTTGTATTTTAGTTGATTGAAAATCTGAGGAAAAGGAAATGTAAGAAAATATTCGAGGGTAAATCAAGCACCACCAAAGATGAATTGGTTTCTACTGAGAAAAAGCACGTCTCTGTTGTAGAGAAGTTGAAATGTTTGAGTTTTTCTTTTCCAGTGAGTAAAGTGAGCCAATATAGGTTAAGAAAAATATTGACCAATTTTGAAGTAGAAATCAATAATTCTCAACCGTGTCTTTTTGTGTTAGATAAAGCTTGCTGCGCTGTAATTTCTTTTTGGTATATCTACAGGTAAGTGACAGCAGCCATGTGGTAGTGACTATTCTAGAGAAAGCAACCACAGGGTGGCATTAAAAAGTAGCAGTCTCTTATTTTGAGTGCTAGTATTCTTAAGCCATCAAACTATGTTGGTGAAGCAAAGCTGAAAAAGTTTGGAAAAAAATGTTGTCAATGTAATGGGATGTTGAAAGACCCTAAAGGGATGTTGTTCTGACTCTAAAAACAACTACCATTACATACTATATTGTTTATATGTGAATTCCTGGAGAGTGGATACTTCAAGTACAAAATAGAAATTTTTCTGTCTTAAGACTGTCATACATTACCTACTTAACAGGCAATTGAGTGCATCCTTTGATTTCATAAGGTTTGTTTTTGCAAGGTTACTTAGCCTTGTCTTTTGTAAATTGCTCCCTTTATCCACCAATAGGTGTAAAAGGGTTTACTTGTTCCTAAAAAAAATATCCCCCCCCAAGTTGTCATGGTTTTCCTGTTTCTAAACTAGACAATAATAAATGTTTTTTTCAAACGGAACTAAATTGGATAAGAGGATAGAAGTGTCAAAGATATGAGTAGGGGACGCTCAGTCAGTGTCCCTACTGAAGGAATGGCTTCAGTATGAGTTCACACCTTGGTACAAATCAGACAATCTAGATGAAGCAAATGCCCTTAATTGTGCATCTCATTAGATGCCAGAGAATGTATTAAAAGGTAAGCAATTATAGGAATGCCCTAATTGTGTGGAAGAAAGCTTCAGCTGAAATTCAGACTCAACTACCAGAGAATTAATGCAGAAACTAAACAGTAATGTAACTGGATGTATGAACTGTATGTATCTTTTCATGTTTTATATTATATGTATTTACGTATGTTCTCTGATATCTGGTAATAGAAATGCTAGGGTGAACCCTTTGCAAAACTTCAGGCTCCAGTTTCAAATACAGAGCTTTAAGTGGAAAAGCCAAATTGTGTGGCATACACATTTTTATCCAACACAAGCTAACTGTAAAAGGAAAAAGGACTGACTGAAGTTCATACCATTAAAAAAAAAAGTAATGAAATAGAAATATCTAAAATCTGTTGTAGAATGAATAATCTTTGTTCTAAATGAGAGTAAATAAAAAAAAATCTTTATCATTTAAAAAGCCTGTTTTTATGACCTTGAGTTATGGTTTCACATATGTAAAACTACTTTTTTGTTACTGGTTCCTAAATATTTATTTTATAGTTTTGAAAACTGGTTCCTCTGAAGGATAAATGCATGGCAATGTTTCTAACAGTTAAAGTCCATTTCCCAAAGTAGAATGAAGTTGGTCCAAAATAATACAAAACAGATTATATTAGAAGTTCTTGGTATCAGTGTCTAAACTTGAGGTTGGAGCACTCTGGGGTATGGTGCCTCAGCCAGTCTTCACCCTTGAGTGTTCCTGCAGGCTGTGTCCTAATCACATCTTCTGACAGAACCATGCTGGCGTCACACTGCTCTGGTCCGTGTCTAGGATGGCAGGAGAGAGGAAACATGCTTCTGCAGGGCCAGGGTCCTTTTTTGATGTTAGAGCAGACAAAGCAGTATGTCCCTTGGCTGTGGAAACACAGCTAGTACCAAGAAGAATGACGTGCAGACCAGAAAATGTTAGGATTTCCAGTTATTTCCACACTTTGTGCTTATCTTTGGTTTCACCTGGTCCAAAACAGCTAAATTTAATTTCTGAGAAATTTAATTTCTCAGCTCCCCATGCTTTCATATTTACTATTTAGAGCTCTGCATCTCACCTTTCCATATTGCCAAACAAACTGATTTGCAGTAATCTGGACTTAGAGTTGATCCTTCTGACCTCAAATTATGAAGTTCAGAGGGTTCTTTGTTGGTAGCACGTGAATTTCAGTGTCTGACTCAGTGAAGCAAGGTCAGTGGAAAGAGGGCCCAAGTGCAGTGCCTTCTAATAAAATTAGCATAGTTTCAAATACAACCTTCTGTGATGCCAAGGAAGTGAAGCTAAATAGAAACGATTTCAAGTTTTTGAGAACAAGAATATAAATGTCCACATGGTATGAATTAACGCATATGAGTGTGGTTTTGTGTTTTAGTTCATTTAATTATTAAAATCATCCCGAGTCCTTTATTTCAAGTTTTTGGGGGAACTGGATAAAGGATCCTACGTATGTGTGCGATTATTTTCCTGCTTTTTATTATTATCTTTAATTTATATCCTTCTATCTATCTATAGACATAATTAGCTAGATAAACATTAAGTCAACCATTTTCTCTATGGGTAAAGAAGCTAAGGTATTCTAAGCTTGAAGTATGAATGTGGCTTCCATAATTGGAAGTCACTTGGTCAAACACTGGAACAGGCTTCCTCAAGAGGTGGTCGATGCCCCAAGCCTGTCAGTGTTTGACACATTTGGACAATGCCCTTACCAAAAGCTAAAGCATGTTTTTCATCTCTGAAGTGATCAAGCAGTTGGACTAGATGATCGTTGTAGGTCCTGTCCTACTGAAATATTCTATTCTATTCTATTCTAATTAACACTGTTATTGTCTAACTAATAGCTTGAGAATGACAATGTCATGAGCCGTGAATTATGAATTACTTTTAAAAACAGAAGGGGCTGCAGAAAACATGCTGAAATGCCTCAAAAACCCTCAGGCTTGGTTATTTTCCTTTGTTACCTCATCCACAGTATCTTTATCAGATTGTAATATGTCGTTATAGTTGACTAAAAATGACAAACATAGTGTCCCTAATGAATTGTTTTTCACTCAGAACTGCTCACAGAGTGTTAATATAGCTTATGGTCACATTTTCTTCAAGCTGTCTTTTTGCTGGAATCTGAAAATCCTTAATTGCAGGTTTTCTGGGTAACAAAAGAAATGTAAAAATACTTAAAAATGAAACAGCAAATGAAACTATCACTGATAGATAACAATTAAAATTTTGTCTTCTACACTTTTAGTCGAAAATAGAAAGCAGCGGACAAGTCCAAGAATGCTCTAGGCAAAACTTATTTTAGGGCAAAAGTATAGAATTTAATAGTATTTTTAATTACATGTGTTTAGTGTGCGCATTAAGTCCCACTACAAACTACAAGTGACATACTCTTTTATTTTAGTAATGTCTTCTGTTTGACTATAAGCTGTTCTACTTTTTAGAGGTGGCTGTTGTTCAGCAAATCCCTTTTGATAGCATGGACCTAATTATGTTTTCTTAGACTTCTTGCGGTCTTGTCTCTTTTTCAGAAGTTTAATTTCACCCAATTTTGGGGGGTAAAGCAATATTACATTTAAGATATTATTTTAATGGATTAAAATAGCGTGACATAGTCAAAGAATGTCTATTTTTAAAATTCCCTTGCTATTCTGAAGTGACTGAAAACTGTATACAGCCTTATCAGTACTTGGTATTTCTTGTCACATGTTGAAATGAGTATTACTCTTTTTATGTGACACAATAAAAATAGAGTTGGGGCATTCTGCAATCAAAGACAAAAATAAGGAGGAAAAGTTTTTGAGCAGTGATTCTGGTAAGGCTTGTTTTTGTAGCATTTCTCTGAAGTTCGGTAAAACTTCTGCATTGCGAGTTCCCCGTCATTGTTCTTTCCCTTGTAGGTAGCATTGACTATATAAACATTTCTTAGAGCTTGGTGTGTAGATGAATCTTTCTCTCTATGCAAAATGTTTTAAGTTTATTATATGGTGTTAAAAGCTTCAAACTAATTTTGTTTGGTCAGATCTGCTGTGAAGCAGAAACACTGATGCACCTCGAATGTATACTTCAGTGAGAACTTGGAGCAATTATGCAAGCCATTGAGCTCTTGATTACGCCGAAATACTGATCGTAACATTGTAGTTAGATTATCTTCTGATTGCCACAATAAAAGCAGCTATTGTTAGTCAGCCACAAAATATTTTTAGAGAACAGAAAGGTACGCATTAAAATACACCCAAAGTGAATAGGTGAAATAAGAGGGCACATGAAATAGGGATATTTTCACCCTTTGTTATAGTGTACATTGCGGGGGTGGTATCTCACCTTTCTTCCTAACTTCTGGATCAGGATCTGTTTGTAATGCCTACAGTAACTCTGTTTGTTACACAGACTGTATATACTTCTGGATTACCTTTTAATTTGTATAGCAAGATGCAGTAGGTTTCTCTTCTCCCTGTTCTCTGTTAAGTACTTTTCTGGTGCTCTTGCAGATTCTTGTCCTTGTGGGAGCTTTAGTCTGCTTGACTGTTGTGTATTAGCAGTAGTGCCCATATACACCTTAGTGATTTACTCTCTTCAGATTCATTATTTGAGTGGAATTGATTTAACTGAAAGCTGATAGCCTTGCTCCTCCTCCTTTGTAATCTCTTTCATGGGGGACCAATGCCTGTAAAACCAATGATGTCTTTTGTAAATTCTGTTTTGAAAGTTGTTGATGTGAAGAATTCACACTGAACAGTTGATAAATAGTGCTGGGCTTGATGTATCTAAGTGGAAAGTCCAGTATTTTGGTATTCAAATTTTAGTTGCATCATAATGACAGCTTCGTACAAGACCATGTTCCGTAATGCATATTGAAAAGAAGTCTTGTCTTTTCCCTCAAGAGTAGTAGATATGGCATATCAGAAAGGAGAGGAACATTAATGTTTTAATAATTTTCATAGTTGAAATACCATAGTCATAAATAAAGAATTTGTAGAAAATTAATGATGACTATGCTTTTTTTTTTGCGCACTAAACTTGTTTAATTCTAAGAACTGCAACATCATTCTGTGAACATGGGAAATGCTGCATTCAGTGTTTGGGTTGTGGTTTTTTTTTTTCTCCTCTATATAGCTTCTTTTTAAAAAGAGTCACCTACCTAAATGGCTTTTTATTTCTGTAGAAGGTAGCAAAAGGTTCAAGGACTCGTAGCAAAGTACACAAGTGGTGAAAAAGAATCGCTGCTGTAGTTGGCTATATTAAACAATTTTACTGAAAGATATTTCTATGAAAAAGCTGATGCCTCCCCCTGTGAACATTTGGTTACCTGGATGAATGCCCATTCCTTGTGCTAAAGGCTGCAAAAACTGCAAATATATTTAATTATCCATTGACAGCATCTAATGACTATGTTAATATGATTAGTTAGAATTTGGAGTTTTCAGTGAGATATTAACGTTTTTTGGCAGGGTCTTTGGAACATGGTGACTCGCATGCTGTAGCTGCATTTCTTATATTTGGTTTCTTCTCTTTGATTTCCTTAAGAGGTCTCTGACATACACAAATTCAGTACTCTTTGATTTTTGCAGATTCCCTTTTCACGTGCATTTTTTTTCCTAGTTAACAATGTGATGTGACCTTTGTTGTATTCCTGCACATGCTGTTGCCAACACTGGGTTTTTCCTAGGTTGATCTTGAATCTCAAGGATTTTGCATAGGTAGTGATTCTCCCTGAAGTATGAGAAGTGTGTATTATTAGCCAACCAAGCATGTTCATCTGCAAAGTTGTGACATTTTTGCAAAGTCAGCTGCCATATTTTTAATTCTGACCTGCCTCTTGATCATGCTTTAAAGGAGAAGGTTAGAGCATATAACTGCTGTGTAGTGCTGCCTTTGTGAAACTCCCATTTTAGGTTTATTTTTCAAACTGTTTAGTTGGGTTTCATACAGGCTTGCCTTTAGATTAACATGGACGGATCTAGACCACTGCTTGTAGACTGCAAACCATTCACATGGAGTGTAAATCCAGTGCGGAAGCTGTGGAGGTCAGGTCAGTGTAACATTGGGCTGTATTTACTGTTCCAGAAAGGCAGGCTATTAGCTGGGGCATGGTTTTTTTTGTCATGTGATTTCCAGACCCAAATTGTCTTGTATAAACCTGGATGGGATTGTGTTATAACCAGATGCAGAACAATCCTGCAAATAGGCCCTTAAGAAAGAGAATTCCAAGTTCAGAAGTGACTTAGACGTTTTGGTACTTCTGTGGGTACTACTTATGTATTTTTGTATGGTACATTTGCTACAGGGTATTCATAATGGAGGCTTTGACCCCAGACATCTTATTTTAAAACAAGTAGAACACACTGGAACCGCCATTTCAGCAAAGCCTCCGAGGCGAGCAGCTCTGAGACAGAGGACCGTGTCGGGGGACTGCTGCTGGATCAACGAAACGGCGGCAAAACCATGCAGGGAAGGGAGGAAAAGGGGGGGGGGGTAAGGGGGGGGGGGGGGGCATGGAGCGAGAGGGCTACCGCAGCCACGCCCCGGCCCCTGAGCAGGAAGGTGGGAGCTCCTGATGAGGGCCCGGCTCTGACTTAGCGTGGGCGGGGACAAGAGTGAGGGGCAATTCCCTTCCTGTACCAGAGCATCTCCCAGGGAGTGCGAGTGACCAGGAGCGTGGCGAACAGGATGGGCAAACAGGGCGTGGCGCGTCGGAAGGGCGTGGCGCGTCAGAAGGGCGTGGCCTGGCAGTTCGTGCAGGCAGGGTGTGTAGGGAAGGCGAAGGCACCCTAGCAGCTCAAGAGGTACTGTGAGAAGTGAGTTCATTTGGTAGTCCCCATCCTTCCAGAAGAAACTCAGCTATGGTCTTTGCTCGTCAGAAAGCGATGCCCTCTGTGCTCGCCAGAGTGGATGTGGCTACCCAGACGGAGCTCCCATGAAAACATGCAGTCACCCAGGTCTTGGGCTGCAGGGAGTGCCTGGGCCTCTTGCTGTTCATGCATGGCAGCTGTGCGGACAGCTGTGTGAGATGTGACCAGGTGGATGATTTGCTCTGCATGGTGGCAGAGCTATGGGAGGAGGTGGAAAGGTTAAGGAGCATCAGGGAGGCTGAGAAAGAGATAGACTGGTGGTGCCATGCTCTGCCCCCCCGAGACAGGAACAGCAGCAGCCACCAGTAAGAACCCACGATCAAGGGGATCCTCTATTTCCCTCCCCCACACACCAGGCTGAAGGCTGCAGCTCAGAGGAGGAGAGAGAATGGAGGCGAGTCCATGCTTGTGGCAGCAGGTGAAGGCCATCCTTGCCCACCTCGCCTCCCCAGGTGCCTCTGTACAACAGGTATGAGGCCCTGGAGGTGGAAGGCCAGGCAATGGAGGATGGGGATGACAGTATATCTATGCCAGAGGTGTTGCCCAGGTCAGAAGAATGTACCTCTTGTATTAACACCACCTCCACAACGAAGAGAAGACAGGTTATAGTTGTGGGCGACTCCCTTCTGAGGGGAACCGAGGGTCCGATATGCCGGACGGACCCTCCTCTTAGGGAAGCCTGCTGCCTCCCTGGGGCCTGGGTAAAGGATGTCACGAGGATACTCCCTAGCCTGGTACGGCCCTCGGACTATTACCCCCTACTGCTCTTCCATGTGGGGGGCAATGAAAAGAGAATTCAGGGCCTTGGGATGGCTAGTAAGGGACTCTGGAGCACAGGTTCTTTTCTCCTCTCTCCTTCCAGTTGTGGGCAGCGACACAAGAAGGAACAGAGGCACCCAATCTATTAACTCATGGCTCCGTGGCTGGTGTCATCGCCATGGACTTGGTTTTTTTGACAACGGGATGGCCTACACAGCACCGGGTTTGCTGGCCTCTGATGGGATTCATCTTTCTCAAAGGGGAAAGAGAATCTTTTTGCTCAGGAACTTGTGGGGCTCATCGACAGAGCTTTAAACTAGACTCGAAGGGGGAGGGGGATAATATCAGGCTTGCCTGAGGGAAGCTGAGGGATGATGTGCCATGGTTAGAGGGAGTGGGTGCCAGCAAGGACGCTCAGCCTGTGTCTCTGAGATGTGCAGGGTACGCCGGGGCACAGTTGAAGTTGTACAGAGTTGAGCTAGGGGATACTGAGGCAATAGGAGCCAAGAAGAAAATGCTAGTGAAATGCCTCAAAGCACGCAAGGGGTGTTCTTCTATGAAGGAAACATGGATGACAGCCCAGCTGAAGTGCCTCTACACCAATGCACGCAGCATGGGCAACAAGCAGGAGGAGCTGGAAGCCATTGTACATCAGGAAAACTATGATATGGTTGCCATCACGGAAATGTGGTGGGATGACTTGCACAACTGGAGTGTGGCGATGGATGGCTATAAACTCTTCAGGAGGGATAGGTGAGGCAGGAGAGGTGGTGGGGTAGCCCTATATGTCAGGGAGTTTAGAGCTCGATGATGGTGATGATAGGTTGGAGTGTCTATGGGTAAGAATCAGGGGGAAGGCCAACAAGGCAGATATTGTGGCGGGAGTCTGTTACAGACCACCTAACCAGGATGAGGAGACAGATGAACTATTCTGTAAGCAGCTGGGAGAAGCCTCACGATCGCTAGCCCTTGTTCTTGTGGGGGACTTCAGCCTGCCGGATGTCTGCTGGAAATACAATACAGCAGAGAGGAAACAGTCTAGGAGGTTCCTGGAGCATGTGGCAGATAACTTCCTGACGCAGCTGGTGAGTGAGCCAGCTAGGGAAGGTGCCCCGCTGGACCTCTTGTTCACGAACAGAGAAGGACTTGTGAGCCATGTGATGGTTGGAGGCTGTCTTGGGCAGAGTGATCACAAAATGATAGAGTTTTTGATACTTGGAGAAGCGAGGAGAGGGGTCAGCAAAACTGCCACCTTAGACTTCTGGAGGGCAGACTTTGGCCTGTTTAGGAGACTGGTCAACAGAGTCCCCTGGGTGGCAGCCCTAAAGGGCTAGGGATTCCAGGAAGGCTGGACTTTCTTTAAGGAGGAAGTCCTAAAGGCACAAGAGCAGGCTGTCCCCAGGTGCCGAAAGATGAGCTGGCGGGGAAGACGACCAGCCTGGCTGACTATAGAGAGCTCTGGCTCGAACTCAGGAAAAAGAGGAGATTCTATGACCTTTGGAAGAAGGGGCAGGCAAGTCAAGAGGACTACAAAGGTGTAGCGAGGCTGTGCAGGGAGACAATTAGAAGGGCCAAAGCTGAGCTAGAGCTCAGTCTGGCTGCTGCTGTAAAAAACAACAAAAAACACTTCTTCAAATACATGAGCAGCAAAAGGAGAGCTAAGGAGAATCTCCAGCCCCTCGTAGACAGGGGAGGGAACACAGGGATCTGGACGAAGGGATCGAGTGCACCCTCAGTAAGTTCGCAGATGACACCAAGTTGTGTGGGAGTGTTGGTCTGCTTGAGGGTAGGAAGGCTCTGCAGAGGGACCTGGACAGGCTGGATGGATGGGCCGAGGTCAATTGTATGAGGTTTAACAAGGCCAAGTGCAAGGTCCTGCACTTGGGTCACAGCAACCCCATGCAATGCTACAGGCTTGGGGAAGAGTGGCTGGAAAGCTGCCCAGAAGAGAAGGACCTGGGGGTGTTGGTTGACAGCCTCCTGAATATGAGCCAGCAGTGTGCCCAGGTGGCCAAGAAAGCCAATGGCATCCTGGCTTGTATCAGGAATAGTGTGGCCAGCAGGACTAGGGAAGTGATCGTGCCCCTGTACTCGGCACTGGTGAGGCCGCACCTCGAATCCTGTGTTCAGTTTTGGGCCCCTCACTACAAGAGGGACATTGAGGTGCTGGAGCGTGTCCAGAGAAGGGCAACGAAGCTGGTGAAGGGTCTGGAGAACAAGTCTTATGAGGAGCAGCTGAGGGAACTGGGATTGTTTAGCCTGGAGAAAAGGAGGCTGAGGGGAGACCTTATTGCTCTCTACAACTACCTGACAGGAGGTTGTAGAGAGGTGGGGGTCGGTCTCTTCTCCCAGGTAACAAGTGATAGGACAAGAGGAAATGGCTTCAAGTTGCACCAGGGGAGGTTTAGACTGGATATTAGGAAATTTTACTTCACCGAGAGGGTTATCAAGCATTGGAACAGGCTGCCCAGGGAAGTGGTTGAGTCACCATCCCTGGAGGTATTTAAAGGACGTTTGGATGAGGTGCTTAGGGACATGGTATAGTGGTGGTCTTGGCAGTGTTAGGTTTACGGTTGGACTCGATGATCTTAAAGGTCTTTTCCAACCTATATGACTCTGTGATTCTGTGATTTCCTTTACTTTAAATGCTTGCTGTAGCTTCTGTACTCAGTCCTGAATTTTCTGGTTAGTTTTACATAAAAGAGTTAAAATATTATAGGGAAAACTTGCTCAAAATAAGGGTATTTGAGCCTGATGCATAGTCTCCCTCCTAAATTACTGTCATTAGCTCCAAAACAACTCTTATCTTATCTTAAAGATACTTTTATCTCTAATTCAGAGACTTATTTCTTATGTCCATACCGCCATTGGAAACAATGCTGCGTGGCCCGTCTTTAAGAACAGTTACAAAGCTTGTTGCACTTTGAGTAACAAAAGACAAAGCAAGTACCAACCATGTAGGCCGTATTTTGGTAGGGTTGTCAGCTGCTGTTGTGCTTCGAAACAGATGCTGTTTCAGCAGGCAGCTCTTCTGAAAGAAATGTCTTTAAAAATGAAAGTAGAATGAAGTGCTTGGAGAGGAAAAAAAAAAACTTGAAACAATAAGCTCAACAGAGTTTATGATGAGATTGCCCTAGAGCACTGGGAGCAAGCGAAGCATAAAAATTAAATGCCTATCTGCTCTTTTTGTCTCGGAGAAGTATTTTAAAAGGTGGTGTGCCAGAAATGGACAGCAAAATGATCCACTACTTTCTTCACAGGGTAAAGCTGCTTTCCTGAAGCTCTATTAAATCATTTGTATCTACTACCATGCCTCATCTGAGGTTTTAAATGAGTCCAGTGTATGCAGCTTCCTTGGTTATCAGCCTTCCACAAATGGTCACTGTCTTCTTCAGAATAGTGTCTTCTGTAGAAAAACAAAAGATTTTCTAGGTCGCACCCTACAGACCTCAGGCAGATATTATTTAGTTACAGAGAAATAATTGTAACTAGACAAAGAAGAACTTATGATATTTCGAGGAACTTTTGGAAGATCTATGAAGCCAATTTTAGTACATGTTAACTTATTTTTGTGGATTTTAAAAATTATTACAACCAAAAGCCATCAAAATAATCTTATAGTTTTGTTAAATAGCATTAAATTTGAATACATTAAATTTATGCCCAGGTGAAAGGTTTAAATTTCTTCTTGGTCTGAGCGAATGTAAACAATTTTCAGATTCTTGCAACTATGACCATCTTTTTCATATAGAAAGAATTTGAATTATTCTGTAGTCTTGTACCTCTGAATGTAGTAACTTTCAATTACTCTCTTCTGTAATGCAGTCTCCAGACAGTAGAGACAAAAGATAAACATTATAGTTAAGTAATTTCTACAACCAAGCCAAATTTGTCAATTCAGTTTTCCGAATTAGCCCATGTGCTGGCTTTCAGTACTACCAGAAGCATTTCAGGTTCCTAGTTTTCAGTTGGACTTGCATTGTCCATGACCTATAAAGCTAGAATTGCCAGTAAGATCACGGCCTAGGAACTTTATTCAGATTACTCAAAAAAATCTTCTACGTATTGTACTGAAATCCAAGGTAATGGTTATCAAAAGGGCTTTGTTTGGACAGAAGCTACAAAAAAAGGTAAAACGAAACTGGGGTGGGGGGTGAGGTGTAGGGCTTTGTTGTTTGTTTGGGGTTTTGTTTTTTTATTTGGTTTTTTTTTGGTGTGGTTTTGTTTTGTTTTTAGAAGGCACACTTAGAAGTTTATTCTTGTTTGTGTAATGAACTATAGGAGGAAATTGGCGCAAGGGTAATTTCCCCAGCAGGTAGTCCTCCTAATGCATACAAGCGGAATGAACCTGAACAGTGTGTACTTCTGCATGGTTAGCTACATGTTCCGGTGTTTTTATGTATGCTATACTCTCATGCTAATGTGTCATTTGCTTGAAGAGATAGAGGGAAAACAAAGTGTAAATAAGAATACTTTTCATTGTTGAACTTATTCGAAGAAGTTTATTATAACATATGGCTTAAACGTTCATATTTAGCTGAGAAGCATCGCATTCTGGTATGTACTCTGAAAACAAAATGAAAGGGTTTTGTGATGCTGTTCATGGAACAGCATCACATGTTGTTCATGGAAGCATGCAATGCTCAAAGCAAATCGTAAAGATACGTTTGTGTTGGTCTGCTGTGAGATGTAGTACTGCCTAAAGGTTGATACTTTAAAAGCGGGGGGGAGGAGAAGGAAGTATGGGTTGCGGAGAGAGGGTTTTCATCGTCTTGCAATGTATGCGGTACTAAAGCAGCAGAATGTGATTTATGGTGATCTAATTATGTCTGAAAAAAGAACACTCCTAGGTAGCTGAGGAGGAAGGTGTAGCGAAGAACAGCTTTAAATGGAGATTAAAGCTGGTAAATGGAAATTCTTTGTCTCCAGCTTAGAAACTTTTGTGAATATTGGGCTTTATAATCCCATGAGAATTTGTAATAAAAATTAATTGGAAGAAGACATCACCAGCTACTTCTGTTGGTAATAGTTGACCATAATCTTTACACGAATAAATGGATGTATATTGCTTCATCAGAGAGTACTTAGTATTGTAAAATGCCCACGAATTTGCAAATATTTAAGAATATTCCTACCTCAGTTCAGTGACTGGTGAAGAAAAGTTTATTTATTACTGTATGAAAGTTATAATAGTAGCTGCTAAGATATACCCAATGCTCAGCATACATATTTGTCACAGCATAAAATTTTCTATGCTAATGAGTTTTGCAGGTTTTTACTCCATAAATTGGCGTACTAGAACACTGAAAACAATCAAACCAACCTATTTTGTTTCCTATTTCCTGAAAATAGGTAGAAGCCTAATGGATTTCCTTATTTGCTCTCCCCTCTTCTCTGTTAAGCCAGATCTACATAGTAACTTTTCTTTTTACAGTTGATTCAAACCACTTTAGCTATTGAAAGGGTACATAAACGTTCTGTGTGTAACTTTGATTCAGTGAGTAGCAAAACAACCCAACGGTTTTGGAGTAAGAAATCTAATATTAATTCTAAAGAAAGCAAGTCTAAGGAAATTTACATTTAGAATAGTTTGGGTTTGGGGTGAGGTTTTTTTGGTGTTTCAGTTTGGGGGGTGGCTTTTGGGTGGGGTTTTTTTTGGTTGTGTGGGGGTTTTTTGGGGGTTCTGTGTGCTTGGGTGTTTTGGTTTTTTTGGTTTGTTTTGTGGGGGTGTTTTTGTGTTTTAAGTTTGAAATATACTAAAATATTATAGTTGCATTTTTCCAATTCTGTGTATGCAGTCTGTTAGCTCCAGATTGTCTCTTGTGGCCACTGTGACACACTACTAGAAATGACAATGAACAAGAAATAATAACAACTCATGGTTCTTTTTATCCTGATGAAAAGTGGGCCAGGCAGTTTTTAAGTAATTTCCTAGCTGAGTTAGACTGTCTTTCCTCCCACCCACTCCCAGCCTTTGATTTTTTTAAAAAATGAACAAATAGCCTAGATGTGTTAGCTTTAGGAACTTAGTATGTTCTCTATCTGAGTTTTTTTTCTGTTTGAATAGTGGAATAATTTAGTGAATTCTTTAACTCGAGTATTATAAATACTGATTAAAATTAGTAATTACTGAAAACTATTGCTTTGTTACAGTTAACAGGTACTAGTATATTGCTTTTAATTTTTAAGTATTATCAATTTATGACAAACAGTTCCTCTCTTGAAGAGGACTTAGAGTCTTTTCGTATTCAGATTTTGAGAAGCTATAAAAGACTGCAGAAGCACTGTAGCAAATGTGTGAATAAACGTGAAGAAGTTTTGAATATATGCAAACACAGTAATGCATTTTAAATTTGCTTAATTGAAATCTGTTATTTTATGTTCCTGGGAAGGATTTGTGAACATTAATTAGTTCATTTGCAAGACAGTCATATTAGCAAATTGTTCCTTTCTTTTTGTAGGGTTAGGTACTAAAGTAAAAATAGGTGAGGGAAACCTAAGACTGTAGCAGTACTTTAGCAGAGCTGGTGCCAAGTCCTGGTTCTGTGCATTTACCGTTCAGCCATATCCCTATATCTTTCCTGTGCTGTGCATTGTTTTGATAATGAGCTCACAATTGAAACATTTTCCTTTCTCCAAATAAGAAGTTTAAAAGATAGGCTAGTTCTAATGGACTAGAAAACATAAGCAGCATAGTTCTGTCATTCAACACACATTTTATGAAACGTATATAACAAATTCATGAAATCAGATTAATAAACCCAGGGTATAATTTTATAATAAAATAGGAAGAGGTTGTTTCTTAGCTCAGAGTTGTAAAATATTCATAGGCTGATGGAAGGAAAGGGGCATGCCTCATTCTTTTTTAATCCCATCCTATGATCTCTTACAAATGGGATAGAGTTCTAGGAAAAAAAAAACAGGTTGCCTCTTCCATTGTTGAAGTCTTATCAAATGGATTTAAAGGAAAAATGTAGTATCTGTAAACATGTATCTGTTGTACAGATGGTAATATAACTTACCTAACTACCTATGCAGTCTTTCATTGAGCCAGCACAAAGTGTTCAATTCCTAAGACAGACTTAAGCTTGCCTTGAGCTCCAGTTGGTGTGTAGGTCCAGTCTGATAACCTGAGCAAACCTTTCATAACCAGCTCTTGTACATTCCTGCTTTGGAAGAGTTTGCAGTGATAGAGTGTTTGGATTTTGGGCAACACTGAGGCTAGGTAAATTCCCTTCATTTCTTATCATCTTTATTCCTTTCTCTGTCTTGAAAGCAATGCTCTCAAATAGATCTCCTCCCTCCCTCCATAAATACAATATTAAATAAATAGCACAAGTACATGCACAAGGAATGTTGTGTTGCAGCTGTTTCTCTTACACATTGCTGCCTTTGATGTGGTTATTTCAGTCCAGAAAAATCAAGATTAGTCAAGCAATACTATGCTTTCATATCAGATCTGTGTTAATTTTGAATATGATGTTTATCTTTCAACACTCTTTAATAATAATGCCACATTTCATTTTTCTTCAAGCCTGCTGAGAGTCTCAAATTGTTTATAAACACTAGTCAAAACATTCCCCACTGTTATTCATATGTTTCAGGTGGGGATTTTGAGACAAGGGGGAGATTAAGTGACTTGCCCAAAGTGTCAAGCTAAGTATCTACTAACAGGCTCCTACTTTAGCCACTATGTGTCCTTTTTTCATTTAATGTGTATAAATACCAATTTATCACTAGAGGTGAGCTAAGAAAACTTGAAAAAAAATCCTTTGTACAGAAAATGGAAGACACGTGTGCATTTAGGTGCTGTCAGTGCCTTAAAGAAGGAAAGGAAGGATGAAAAGACGCAATGTATGCTGAGATAGATCAGATAGCAGGTAGTGTTGTTAAGCTCTTGTTTAGTTGGATTAAGAACAGCTCATATGTACAGGTGTAAAGAAGGTGAATCGGCTTTCTCTCTTGTGCTTTCCTACGTGGTGAAGTGTCAGTGGTAGGCTTGCCTTTCAGAGTTCAAACCTGCAAGACGCAGTAATGTGTAGAGCCAGGGCTTTCCAGTGCATCCCTGGAGAAGGCTGGGGTGCCCAGGCACAGGAGCAGAATGAGGCTGGACCCCACGTGTTCACCAGCCCGCTGCCTGCCTTGCAGCTGTGGGCCACTGTGGCCAGCAATGCTGGGTCTGCAGCAGGAAGCCGGCGTTGCTGTCTGGAGACTGTGTGCGGAGTTAATATGAAAATCTCTTTAGCCCCAGTGAAGCTTCATGTCTGAATGCAAGATGCTAAATTACTAAACTCATATATCCTCAAAAGGGAGATGGGAGAGTAGTGTCTGTAAAGGGAAGCACATAGGTGCAAGGCTATGGTTGTAAGAACTAGGATGACTGATGGACTTTTAATTCTACTTCCCAAGCAGGGGTGTTGCACAAGATGTCTGAGCCTTTGTGCTGGCTGGAACGAGCTGTGTCCTCGTGCCCTTCTGGCCACCAGCAACTCTGATGGTGGCTGGCAACAAGACTGCAATACACTAGGTTTTTACTTTTACGTGAGAAGAATCCTGAGGTAGGAGGGAGTGAAACTCAGTAATAGCTTACAAACACACAGCACGCTGTTGTTTCATGAGCAGCCTGCACCAGTTTGTAAACTGTTCAGGCCTGGGAAGGCCTTTTTTTGCCTGGAGTCCCAGAGCGAATCTGAGGAGTGTTAACTAGTTAAGTATAAAGTATCAAGTTCTCTGTCCACTGCACAGGCAAAAAAAGAAAATGACTGGTAGCAGGTTATGCAGCATCAGCAAAAGCAATGCTGGTGGCCAGTTAAAAGCAAATTTGACCTGGGAGTAAGGGTGGGAAAAGAGAAGGAACCAGAATGAGGAAGGGGGAAGATGGACAGACTGCCATGTGGTCACTGGGTTCTCAGACTGAAGGGACAGGCACACGAGGGTGCCTTTTTCTGCTCTATGACCTGGCTGTGCTGAAGGTACAATTTGCCAAGGACTGAAATTTTTTGTTCATTCTGTTATTTTGGCCTTGATAAACACTCTTTATGTGAAGCAATGCCCTGTGGTCTGCAAGAGTTTAGTGTGACGGATCTAGTGGTCCTTTCTGGACTTTTAATTGTAAAAAATGTCAAATGTAAATGTATATGAAGTGAATTAAGGGCTATAAGTGTGGCTGAAGAAAAGTGCACTGATTATATATAAGATTAAGTCTTAAATATGAATGCCTTGGCTAGGTAGCCTTCTGAAATGAGGTCTATTGTGGGTTTGGTGTCGCCATCTTTAGCAGATACTGCAGTTCTGGACTCTTCAGAGTCACACAAGCATTCTCAAAATAATTATTGCAAAGACATAAAAACATTCCAGTATTCATATGCTTTTGGGGAGACTCAACCCCTTTCCTAGCGTGCACTGAAGCCTACTGGAAAATTCAGTGAACTTTGCATCTAAAGGTTACGCATAGTAGTCCCAGATCTTCTACAGAACAATCCTTATTGTAAACTAGAGTTGCCTGCCTTGGGATGCATTGTTCACATGGGTTAACTGACAGCTTGCACAAGGTCATTTGAGGTAGAGCTGGGGAAAAAAGCAAAGTTTCAACTTCACCATGCAGTTTTTTGTAAAGTATGCCTATACTGCATATTAACAGAGCATGGCGTGCTCTTACCCTTCAGCAACTACACCACATATCAACATGCAACACTGCTACTCTTTTTCTGCTAAGGAATTTGTTTAACTGTACTCCTTGAGCCCCTATTCACTCCTTCACATACCTTGAATTAGAGCTTCTATTTTTATCCAGCTGTATGTAAATTGAATCACAATTTCTTCCAGGAACTGAGAAAAATCCTTCGTATATATTGTCTAGATTTTTGTTGTTGTTGTGTGTACACTTGTTTAGCACCCTTTAATGTAAATTAATCTTTTTTTTTTTTTTGTGCTCTCTGGAGAACAAGCAGGACAATTGCTTGTTTCTCTCTGCTAATTATACCTATAACTAAAATGATGTGTTTGGTAAGCATCAGTGCCAACTTCCATCCTATAGGTTTCATATACTCTATATTCTATCATGTGGTGGTTTGTTTGTGAGGGTTTTTTTGTGGGTTGGTTTGGTTTTGGTGGTGTGTTGGGTTTTTTTTGTGTGTGTGTTTTTGGTAAAGGAACATTGATGTTTCACTCTCTTGGGTCCTTTAGCATGAAATCTTTCAGCTATAGCCAAAATCAATTCATGTAACTTTGTAAGATGGCAAAATTGTTGTCTCATGTACCTAATTAAGGATGGGAAAACAAAAGATAAGAACAGAGCATTTAGCTGCAGAGATCTAAGAAGGTTGCTATAGATCAAAAAACAGATTGTAAAATGTGGATGCTTCTGGGAGGTTCAGAGAACCTAGAGAATGTAGTCAAAGATGGCACGCAGGTGATGGGAATGAATGACTGGGAGGAAGATTTAGGAGGGTATAAAAGGAACTCACTATTTCTCCTGGTTTGTTTCTAGCACATTGAGTTGGAAGACAATTACTATTCCATAGGAAATTCTGCTATTTAATTTTCCCTCGAATTCTGGACAAAAGCTCAGTTTACCATAGAAATAACACCCTAATAATTTCATTTTGGGTTTGTTGAAGGCTTTTTACCTAACTGATGTTGGATCATTCCTATTTGATTTTGAAAAATCAAAACATTATTGATTGAAATACAGCAAAAGTCAAATAGAAAAGTCAAGTTTTAACAAAATGGAAGAATCCTAGTGAAGTGTTTCGAAACTTAGCAAGATAGAAAATGTTTTCAAACTGTTCTGAACAAAACCAATTTTGATAAAAATACTTTTTTGATTAAAAAGTATATGTAACTTTTTTTTATCCTTTTAAAGGCCTGCGGGCTATATCACACAGAGTTGAAAATGAGGTAGTTAAAAGTATTATCAGACAAGGTTAGCTAGAAAGTAGTTATAAGGGTGGTAGGCTGAGATGGCATCCTGTTTCTGCTACACTTCTATGTTGCTGCTGAGCAGAACACTACCTATTTCAAAAGGTACAGCAGTTCTAGTATGGCTCACAATAAAAATCAGCTCCACCTTTTTAAGGGACCTGACTTACAACATTTAACTGGAATATTCTTATCTCAGCAAGAGATTCAATGGATGACAATCAGGCTGCTCCTGTAGAAGTCCCCAAAGTTATAGATTGTATTTATATTTGTTTAAAACAAATCGAGGTGAGGGGTGCTTTTTTTTTTTTTTTTTCCTAAGCAGCTTTTAAGGGATTAATGTAAGGAGATCTCCTGCAAAGCCAACTGGAGAAATTGCACAGAAACAATCAGTTCTGTGTTTGTGTACTTGCTTTTGCATTGAGTTGTATTGTCAACAAAAGCAGTAAAACAGATTTTCCAAATTTGTATAATCCAAGAGCAATGGACAAAAATCATACAGTGCTGGTTATACACTTAATGAAATAGCTGCATCTGCAAATAGGAGAAGCAATTTTTGTGTACTTGCTGTAGATGCTTACAAAATCCAGGCTGGACCAAAAAGCCCTGCCTCTTGTTTCAAAATAAAGTTGTTTGTAGTAGAGGATATCCTTAGGTGGCAGTGAAGAAAAATGCTTCAGAATTTTTCATAAAAGGTGAAATTTTAATTTTAAGTTGAATTTTAGAATAGATTTTGTTTTCTTGTGCACATCTTTCTGTTGATATTATTTGCCAAGATTACTAATAGAATACACTGAAGTGAAATAAAACATCAGCTAACACTCTGAATGAATGCTGTGTTCAGCTGTCCATTCCCATGAGGTTTCATTAATGTTTCTGTGCTTGAATTTTAGGTTATAAGTCGGCTGTCATTATAACTTGTAATTTAAGGATAAGATGTCTGCTTATATATAATCAGTATTGTGTGTAATGATTTCAGCCTATGTAACAGGAATCAAATACAAATGCATGAAAATGGAAGTGCCCACAAGTGCTGGTTTCCTTGTAACTTTGCGCTAGGTATTCTTGTGTAAACAAACAAATAATGCCTTCAGAATGTTAGTAAGTAAGTGCTGGTGTAGCGATATGCCTCTTAGTCTTACCTGAAGAGGAAAAAATAGGTTAAGATAGAGGCTTTTTTTTCCCCTAATTTGAGAGTACATGTCAGTTGTTCGGGGTAATTACCATATACTTATGAAGTAGTTAATATCCTAAGTAAGCATAAAAACACAGGCAAGCCTAAATTTATCTCCAGCATTCAAGTATACCATAAAATAACATGAAGTCTTTAATATGATACAATTCAATATCAGGTCTATGGTGTTTTGTTTGTTTGCTTTTGTTTTGTTTGGGGTTTTGGTTTTGTGTGGTGGTTTGGTTTTTTTATTTGTAGGTTAATGTGTTTCTCAGATTGCAACTGGATTTCAAGGGTTTGTACTGGGGAGGGTGGGCAAAAAGTATTTAGGTAATTAATCCTATGTATTTATGTTCTCCTCTGAAATTCAGTCTCTGAGTTCTTCCCTCATTTCCACCCATTTTAAATAATTAAAAAATTAATACATTGGCCTAAAAAAAAAAAGTCCTAAACCCTTACCAGGAATACAGCAATGCAGTATTTCTAGTGATCTTAAAGGTATCTATTTCAGGTCAAAAACATTGTCTTGCGCTGGAAAGTATTTTTGTATGTTAAGAAAAAGCATGGTAGACAATGCTACAATGTGGGTATTCTCTTTCAAGAAACTGTCTTTGATTTTTAGTAGAGATCATACTTGTTTGAGGAAGAAAATATACATTTGAATATATAGATTAGAAGAAGTGGTGCTTTACTGTGTGTTCTCAGTAATTAACCAATTTTCTTGCTTTGGACCAGAATGTGTGTTGTTCAGTGAGTAGTTATTAAATCCTTCCCAGAACACTACTTTAAAAACACTTACACCCGGTGTAGCATTCATTTCTATAGCTCTTGTTCATTCATGGACAGTCTCTTAAAACTTAACTGCTATCAAATAAGAAGAAACATTTTTGATCAGTTGTTTGATTTATAAGAGGAAGAGACAATGTTTATTCCTGAGTTTATTTAGATTGTGTCAGGCAAATTAGGAAGCTTTATAATAGTCAGCAATTATTTTATCTTTTGAAGTTAGGGTCCGTGGTTGTAGCTTCACTGAAGAATAGGGCGTATTAATCTCACTCTTTTCAACTACTCTGTTCTTCTATGTTCAGAAATTCATTTTCTGAAGGTGTGTATTTCTGAAACATTTATCTATTTCTGCAGAGATATTTTACTGATAATCCAAGTCCTCTTCCTGGCTGATTTTTTCTTCCAATGTGGAAACCTTGGTTCTGAGCAGAGGTTTAACCTTCCAGCATGGGAAATGTTAAGTGGATCAGCCACAGTCTGACTTTTTTTATTTTCTCAAGAGAAGTAAAACCCTTAGGTAAATAACAGGAATAGTAATAATATATTGGAAAGCCCACTAATACTTTGGATTTTCTGAACCTTAATATTTTGAATAGCCTGGCCTTCAAAGGGTTTTCATATTCTGTCTAGCCATTATGAAATTGAAGAGCATTTATTCTGTCTATATAAATTTGCATAGAAATACCTACCATTTTTCAGTGTGATCCTTGCACTTAAGTAAATTGGACCTGTAATTGAAGTCCCCACTCCCTGTCAATGCTGCTCTTTCTAAGAGTTGAGTGGATATAAGAGGAAAAAGTATATACTATAAATCTTTCACTCTTTTGGATAGGTTGTATCAAAAGGATAGTTTCTTCAATGTATTTTGTAAGTAATTAATTTTCATTTATTAGGTTTCATTTTTATTGTTTGATCCACAGCCACACTTTATTACCACAGTCACATTAGAGTTTCCTATGTGTTGTTCAATATTTTGTGTGCTTTGGCTTTCATCATTTTAGTTGTTTGTTTGCTGAGTCCTAGAGACAGATCAAGAAGGGTAACTAAATCGTAGTTATGGTATGACACGTTTGTGGCCTTGTTGATGATGCTAATGAGGATGTTACGCTGTCTGAGAGTCAGACCCCAGTGTGTTGTGATTCTGTTGAGGTAACCCATCAAGGATGGAGGTGGTTGTACTGCAAGAAGTCAGAAGTAACCACATTGTTTCCAGTTTCTCTATATTACAATACTACAGTCTGAAAGTATCAAATATGTCGTAGCTGGATCCTCCTCAGGTGGGAAAGGACACTATCTCTTATCCTGGAGAATGTGATTTTTGGGGACTCTTTGGACGGAAGATTGCACTTCTACGCTGTTCTTTTTGTTACATTAGCAACTGGGTTTTGCGTTAACCACAGAAACCTTTAGATATTTTCTCATACTCTACTAGAATGTACTTGTCTGCTGGGAGGTTGAGGTTAACTTGATTTCTCACTTGAATTGAAAATCAATTCAGCTACCCCTTAGTCATAATGCTATAAACTATATTTGAGAAGCTGATCTAGTGTTGAAGTACATGTGAGTTTTTGTGCTGGGAATTGAGTCCTGGCTTTCTGAAATGGAGATTTTCATAAGATGACAGGCTTTTTTTTTGTTTGTTTGTTTGTTTTTCCTTTTAATAGCATCTGCTTTAATGAGAAGTAGCTGTACATTAGGTTTTCCCAAAATATGGAGGAGGTAGGATTTTCTGATTTTGCTGTTGTGGGGTTTTGTGGCAGCTGGCTGTTTTGTCTGGTTTGGGGGTTTTTGTTGTTGTGTGTGGGTTTTTTTTGGGGGGGTTTTTTTTTTTTACTTACATGGATCCAGCGTAATGTAATAGTAATTTTATGCATGATTCTGAGAATATTTTAATTAAGTTTTTATGGTCAGGTTGCAGCTCCGAAAGACCAATCCAGTAAGCAGGCAGAAATACTAAATGGATGAATAACACTTTGGCTGTCCATAATACAGACATTTTTAGTTTTGTGTGTTGGTGTGGGTGTTTTGTGGTTTTTTGTTGTTCTTGGTTTTTTTGTGTTTTTTGTGCGGTGGGGTTGTTTTTATGGTGTCCTGTGTCTGCCCCCCCCCCCCTTTAGGTAACATTCAGGCTTCCTTAAGGTGAAAATGTCAGAGACTATAGTTTCCCAGATGAAATTTTTTGTAACTTCTAATGAGTCTTTTTAGGCTTGTTTTACTTTTTTTGAATTTGTTTTGTTTAGTCTCATCTGCCAATGACTCTGGAAGTGAAGTTTGTACAATTCAGCCGTTTATGAGTCACTTCTCCTCTCTGCCTTGCTCGGCTTTTTTTGACCACCTTGTGAACTGGCATAAATTTGAAGGAAAGGAAGAACTCTTGTTAGTGCCACCACAGACAGAGGTTACAGTTATCTGCTGTGTTTGGCCTGCTGGCTAATCACATATGTGATTCAACCATCAGCACATACATATTTTTGAATTAACTGTGGCAGGCAGCTGTTGCTGCAGCTCAGGGTGTGATTGCAGGTGGTGGAACAGAGAGGAGGAAAATGTGGAAGTTAAGGGGAGTGAAGGTGTGTTAGGGTGGAATAGTCCATATGAGAAGAAGCTGTTGGCTTTTTGGGTGGAAATACAGGATTCAAATCCAGAGAAGGCTGAATTCCATTCAGTTTGATTGCTCAGCTTGATCTTTTGTGCTTTACACTTTGATACTTATTGTGGAAAAGCTCTGTAGAAGTTCTAAAGTCTGTATGACAGCGGGTATGTTGCAAAGGCTTTGGGACTATGCAGACCTAGTTCTTATAAATATGTGGCAGCAAGAGAGGCACAGAGAGCATGTGAGTACCATGGAGAGCTTAAAAGAAAGCAGTCTATTTGCTCTGAGTTTAACTACAACATCTTTACTACAAATATGAGTCATAAATTTATTGAAATAATGGGAACTCTGTAGCGGTGTTCAAGGATATGTTCACAGTTATGCTTAAGTATACTGATTGCCAACTATGATATGGAGTAGCATTTCCTGGTTTTTGTTTTAATGTGGGGAGAGGAGAACAAAAAAAATCTCAGGTATCAATGCATTTTACAGACAAATGTTTTGGTCTAACCTGTTTTTCGTAATGATTTCTTCAAAATGTAGTCTGGAAACTTGAAAGTATCTCATAGATCACAGTGAACTCATGCTATTTTAAAATTATGAAGAGCCTTATCATTGCATTTTTGTGCTGTTGAATGAATCTGTTTTGCTCTAATATTGTGGCTGTGATAGTCTGGAGTTTCTGGTTTTGATAAATGTGGGTCACATTACCACAGACATAAGTGGGTACACATTTTGTATTTATAGTCACTAGAATTTATGTATGTATAAACTACTGTTTTAGCATCTCTTTCTGAAAACAGCACCAGATTTGTGGAAGTGAAAGACAAAGTACTCATCTTGTATTTTATTTTTCTAATAACTGTTTGTGTATGTAAAGTTTTCACTGAGTCTCTTTTATAGTCAGTTCAGTTTTATTCTAGCTGAGTAATCTCCAATGCAGCTGTGAAGTTCTATGAGCCTTACCAATTTCTGTGTACAAAGTTGTGATTGGAAAAAAAAAAAACCCTCACGAAGTAAGAGTAAAAAACAAGCCAACCACCCGATACGTTACTGTGTATGCCTGTCTGGTAAATAGAGATTGTATTGGCATACAACCAGTATAATGACTATCAGCTTTATTCCATGTTGAGGATCAGTAATGTTGATTGTATCCCACTACAATCTACTTCATTATCTCTCTAGGGCATATAATAAACATAGAAAGCCATTTGCTATAGAACTTTACCATAAGTCTTTATTTATAAAGTAGTTGTATATAATACCACTTCAAACACGGTGTACTTCATAAAGCATGAGATTTATCCTTTCAAATCTTGTAGTAAATGGAAAACAAATGTCAGTGATTACAAAACTACATCTTCATCATATGTCAGACAGTGACAAATTCTAAAAAGGCTAAATTTTAGGATTTTATTGTGGAAGAGATGTTCTGTAATTTTAACAAAGTGTGTATGTGACATCTTGGTTTGAGCTGAGCCTTATTGGTAGAACTGAAATAACTTGGAATGATATGATTTTCTCAAGTTTACATGCTCTAGAGAAGTGATGTTAAGTTTATATTTTAGATTTTTTAATGAAAAAAATGTGTGTGTTTTTTTTTTTTTTTTAAATAAGAACAGTGTTCTCCCTTATCCCCAACCTTACAGCCCACTAACTAGGACTGGGAAGCAAGAAAGCCATCTAGCTAAAGGAACCTTCTCTTCTATCATATGGTTCATATGAACTCTGATTCTTTTGTCCCGAATTATCAATGACAATTAGTGACAACAGTAGTCAAGTAGTCAAGTTAGATTACCTTTTTGAAAGTGGCGCTTAGGGTTTTTTTTTTTCTGTGTGGGTTTGGTGGGTTGTTTTTTGTGGTGTGTGGTTTTTTTTGGTTTGTAGGGGTTTTTTTTTGTTTGTGTTTGTTTTTTTTTAAGAACAGGCAGGGCATTGCTTTGTGATTATATTAAAAAATTTCTGCAACATCCTCTTGAGCACAGTGTGCAGTTCTGTCCTCTTAATTTCAAGATTTGGTGACATTAGAGAAGATGGAGAGAAAAGCTGGTAATATTATTAAGGGTGTGGAGCAGCTGCCAACGAAGAGAGATCGGGAGCCTCAGCATTTCAGTCTGAAGAGGAGAGAGTGAGGGATAGGACTGAAGTTTACAAATTCATATATGTGGTCAGGCAAATGCAGAACTGATTGGCAAACAATGCCAGTACTAGGAACATCCGATGAAATGAGCAGAACCGTATAAAGCAGATGAAAGAAAAATACTTCTTTACACTAGGTTGTGAGCTTCTGGAAGTCACTGCTACAGGATGTTTGTGGGAGATGGTACCAGCATGTTCAAAAATGGATTAGATGAATTTGTGGGCAATGGGTACAAAAGGATACCAAAAAGGACTAGGCAGGGATATATGTTCTAGTCCATCTCCTAGCATCCTTAACTGAGCAGTTGAGTAGAAGAGAAACGAACTCTGGAAAGAGATAAAGTTGGTGTGCTTTCACTGAAGTGTCCCACTCTGCTGACAGAACTGGGTTAGGTAAGCCATTGGCTTGACCCAGTAGAGCATTTCTTACATGATTGTGAATTCATAGTAAAATGTTGAGAATGGGGCCCCAATTCATGTGACTGTAATGACATGCAGGAGGATTTTCAGAACGAGGCTATGTGTTTCTTCATTTTGAATATTAAGCCATCTCAGGGTTTTAAGGAAAAATACTAGCATTTGGGACAGAGGCCTTTAAAAGCAAACCAAACCTGTCGTTCATTCAGTAGGAGACCTTCTAAACCTATGTCGTACCTATCCTGCATAGTAAGACTGGGTGACACCAGATCTTTCAGATTTTGCAGTAGGCATTGTGATGTTCCTGAGTTGGGAGGTGAAATTACTTCCACTCTCCTCCACTCCTTCTTATAATATGCGCCTTTGATGTGTGAAGATCCTTGGAAAACCTTGGAACCCTGCGAGCTTTAGTTACAAGTGCAGTACCAGTGTAGTAAACTAACCAGCGGGGAGGACTGCTCTTCATAACCCCACACTGGAGTCTCCTTACAGTACGATGACACTTTACATTTGAATACTATTTGGCTACTTTGTTTTCACTGAAGCCACACCTTTTATGGATATTATAAAGTCAGCAGCCCTTTTTTGCATTGTCTTGACTGTCCGATTGTAGAGGACTACAAAATTAGTACTAATTTTGGATGGTTTAGTGTTGACCTGTTGTTAGTCCCTCCATCAAAGTGGCACTGAGGAGTTGCAGAAAAGGATAGAAAGAATTCTTGCTGGGATGGATTAGCAGTAGACTATTGATTGCTATTTCCATGTGGTACCTTATTTAAGTTAAACTGCATCCGTGCTATTCTGTCTGTCTGTGTGTGGTGTTCAAGACAATGACTGAATTGAACCATTAGCAGATATGTGGTTTGAATTTATTAACAGTATTTTACTGAATATAAAAGAATTCCTGACACAAGTAGGCTTTGTTTGAAAAACTGTGTAGCTGTTTTGCTCATAGAATACAGTACATCTTATTTGACTTTATTTCCTTTCAGTATCTTTTAAAAACCTTTTCACATGTACAGTAGGAACACAGCCAAATCCACACCAGACAGGAACAGTAGTTAAGTGCACTTATACTTCTTGCTGCATGCAGTACATCAAATATAATGGGAACATAACAATATACTGTTGTATATAGTGATTTTTTTAAGTCAGCCTCTTTAATAATAATTTTTAGTGTTGTAGTTTTCGTAACTTAGTTTGCTGTACTGTTCTTTTTATAAGAATATATAAAGTCTAATACTTGTTTTCCCTGAATTTTCAAGAAACTGAAAGTATGTAGTGTGTGATGGTTTTTTGTGTGGGGTTTTTTGTTTGTTTGTTTGTGCTTTTTTTTTAACTCGGGTGTGAACAAGGTATTTGAATTCTGGATGGAGTTGTGATGTATTGGTGTTCTCCCTATTTTGAGTTAATGGCTTTTCCATATGCCATATTTCCAAGTGCAAGTGATTAAAAAAAAAAAAGATTCTTTTTGGAAGATAAAATGAAATCCTCATTACTCTGCCTTTATGAAAACTCACCTATCTCAGAAGAAAATGTGTAATACTGAATCTGTGTATATTCCAGAATCAGAGAGAATTTACATAGCTAACAAAATAATTTCATGATACATCACATATTTCTGGAACAGCGGTCACAATACTGAAATTGTGCTGGGTGGTTAA